>NW_026087951.1:0-23931 GCF_022539395.1 Myiozetetes cayanensis | reverse complement strand
CCAATCTCCCCAACCCCCCAATGTCCCCAATGCCCCCAAATCCCCAATCCCCCAATGTCCCAAATGTCCCCCAATGTCCCCAAATCCCCCTAATGTCCCCAAATGTCCCCAATCCCTTCCAACATCCCCAACACTCCCAATCCCCCTCAATGTCCCAAACCCCCAATGTCCCCAAATCCCTCCAATCCCCCAATGTCCCCAATGTCCCCAATGTCCCCAAATCCCTCCAATCCCCCAATTCTCCCAGTGTCCCCAAAGTCCCCAAATCACCCCCAACATCCCAAGTGTCCCCAATGGCCCCAAACCCCCCCAATGTGCCCAACACCACCAAATCCCCCAATGCCCCCAAATCCCCCAATGTCCCCAAGTCCCTCCAATGTCCCCAATCCCTTCCAACATCCCCCAATGTCCCCAATCCCCCAATGTCCCCAATCCCCCAATGTCCCCAAATCCCCCAGTGTCCCCCAATTCCTCCAATGTCCCCAAATCCCCCAAATCCCCTCAATGTCCCCAATGTCCCCCATGTCCCCAAATCCCCCAATGTCCCCAAATGTCCCCAAATCCCCCCAACATCCCAAGTGTCCCCAATGTCCCCAAATCCCCCAATGTCCCCAATCCCCCCAAATGTCCCAATGTCCCCAATCCCTTCCAACATCCCCAATGTCCCCAATCCCTCCAGTGTCCCCAAATCCCCCCAATGTCCCCAATGTCCCAACACCCCAAATCCCCCAATATCCCCAATCCCCCAATGTCCCCAACCCCCCAATGTCCCCAAATCCCCCAATGTCCCCAACATCCTAATCCCCAATGTCCCCAACCCCTCAATGTCCTCAATCCCCCAACATCCCCAATCCCCCAATGTCCCCAAATCCCCCAAATCCCCCAATGTCCCCAATCCCCCAACATCCCAAGTCCCCAAATGTCCCCAAATCCCCCAAATCCCCCAATGTCCCCAAATCCCCCAATGTCCCCAATCCCCAATGCCCCCAAATCCCCCAAATGTCCCTAACCCCCAATGTCCCCAAATCCCCAACACCCCAATCCCCTAATGTCCCCAATGTGCCTAACACCACCAAATCCCCCAACATCCCCAATCCTCCAATGTCCCCAAATCCCCCAAATCCCCCAACATCCCAAGTGTCCCCAAATGTCCCCAAACCCCCAATCCCCCCAATGTCCCCAAATCCCCCAATGCCCCAACCCCCAATGTCCCCAAATCCCTCCAATGTCCCCAATCCTCCCAACATCCCCAATGTCCCAATCCCCAAATGTCCCCAATGTGCCCAACACTCCAAATCCCCCAATGTCCCCAAATCTCCCCAATGTCCCCAATGTCCCCAAATCCCCAGCACCCTAATCCCCAATGTCCCCAATGTGCCCAATCCCCCAAATCCTCCCATGTCCCCAATCCTCCCAACATCCCAAGTGTCCCCTAAAGTCCCCCAGTGTCCCCAAAAGCTCCCAATGTCCCCAATCCCCCAAATCCCCCAATGTCCCCAAATCCCCAATGCTCCAACCCCCAACATCCCCAATCCCCCAATGTCCCCAAATGTCCCCAAATTCTTCCCAAATCCCTCAACATCCTCAATCCCCCAATGTCCCCAAATGTCCCCAAATGTCCCCAAAGCCTCCCAACCCCCAATGTCCCCAATCCCCCAAATCCCTCAACATCCCCAACATCCCCCAACATCCCTCAACATCTCCAACCCCCAATGTCCCCAACCCCCAATGTCCTCCAAATCCCCTCAACATCCCCAATGTCCCCAATGTCCCCGACCCTCCCAACATCCCAAATCCCCAAATCCCCCAATGTCCCAAATGTCCCCAATCCCCCAACCCCCAATGTCCCCAATCCCCCAATGTCCCCAAATCCCCCAAATCCCCCAATGTCCCAAATCCCCCCACATCCCCAAAGCCCCCAATCGTCCCGCTGTCCCCCAGCGATTACATCATCAAGGAGAAGACGGTTCTGCTGCAGAAAAGGACAGCGAGGGCTTCGGTCTCGTCCTGCGGGGGCCAAGGGTGAGGGGGCTTGGGGGATTTGGGGGTCCTGGAGGGGCTTGGGGGCCAAGGTGAGGGGGGCTTGGGGGCATTTGGGAGGGTCCTGGAAGGGCTTGGGGGCCAAAGTGAGGGGGCTTGGGGGCCTGGAGGGGTTTGGGGGCAAAAGGTGAGGGGGGCCTTGGGGGGATTTGGGGGATTTGGGGGACCTGGAGGATTGGGGGCCAAGGAGTGAGGGGGCTTGGGGGATTTGGGGGATTTGGGGGATTTGGGAGGCCTGGAGGGGAGTTGGGGGCCAAGGGTGAGGGGGGCCTTGGGGGATTTGGGGGATTTGGGGGGACCTGGAGGAGTTGGGGGCCAAGGGTGAGGAGGGGGTCTTTGGGGGCTTCAGGGGTCCTGGAGGGGTTTGGGGGGTCCTGGAAGGGCTTGAGGGTCCTGGAGAGGCTTTGGGGGATTTGGGGGGATCCTGGAGGGGTTTGGGGGTCCTGAAGGGGTTTGGGGGTCCTGGAGGGTCCTGGAGGGGCTTGGGGGCCAAGGGTGAGGAGGGGGCTTTGGGGGCCTTGGGGAGGTCCTGGAGGGGTTTGGGGGGGTTCCTGGAAGGGCTGGGGGGATCCTGGAGGGTCTTTGGGGGGTCCTGGAGGGGTCTGGGGGGTCCTGGAGGGGGTTTGGGGGGGTCCTGAGGGGCTTTGGGGGAGTCCCAGAGGGGGACTGGGGGCCAAGGGTGAGGGCAGGGGGCTTTGGGGGGCTTGGGGAGGTCCTGGAGGGTTTGGGGGTCCTGGAAGGGCTGGGGGGTCCTGGAGGGTCTTTGGGGGGTCTGGGGGCTCAGGGGGTCCTGTGAGGGATCTGGAGGGTCTTGGGGGGTCCAAGGGGCCTCCTGGGGTGGTTCCATGGGGTCTCTCTGTGGGTTGGGGGTCTCTGAGGTGATTTGGGGGTCCCATGGGGGTCCCGGTGCTGACCCTCCCCCACAGCGCAGACCCCATCGAGGAGTTCACCCCACCCACCCCCACATTCCCTGTGTGGTCACTGGGGGTCCCTGTGGGTCGGGGGTCTCTGGGGTGGGTTGGGGGTCCCATGGGTGATTTGGGGGGGGGTCCTGGTGCTGACAGGGCCCCCCCCCCACAGCGCAGACCCCCATCGAGGAGTTCACCCCCACGCCGGCGTTCCCGGCCCTGCAGTACCTGGAGTCGGTGGACGAGGGGGGCGTGGCCTGGAGGGCGGGGCTGCGCATGGGAGACTTCCTGATCGAGGTGAGACCCCCCCCAAAATCCACCTGAACTCACCTGTGGGCACAGGGACCCCCCTAAACCCCCTCACACCCACCTGCACTCACCTGTGGGGGAGACTTCCTGATCGAGGTGAGACCCCCCCCAAAACCCACCTGGACTCACCTGTGGGCACAGGGACCCCCCTAAACACACCTGAACTCACCTGTGGGGCACAGGGAGCCCCCCAAAACCCCCCCACACCCCCCTGCACCCACCTGGACTCACCTGAACTTACCTATGGGCACAGGGACCCCCCTAAACACACCTGAACTCACTTGAACTCACCTGTGGGGGAGACTTCCTGATCCAGGTGAGACCCCCCCCAAAACCCACACACACACCTGGACTCACCTGTGGGGCACAGGGACCCCATCACACCCCCCACACCCACCTGGACTCACCTGTGGGGCACAGGGACCCCCCACACCCACCTGAACTCACCTGTGGGGCACAGGGACCCCCCACACCCACCTGAACTCACCTGTGGGCACAGGGACCCCCTCCCCACACCTGGACTCACCTGTGGGCACAGGGACCCCCCCACACCCACCTGCACCCACCTGTGGGGGCGACTTCCTGATCCAGGTGAGACCCCCGGGACCCACCACAGGTGTGTGCAGGGCTGTGACCTCATGTCCAGGTGTGCCCAGGTGTGTCCAGCTGTGCTCAGGTGTGTCCAGGTGTGCTCAGGTGTGTGCAGGTGTGTCCCCACATGTCCAGGTGTGTCCAGGTGTGCTCAGGTGTGCCCAGGCATGTTCAGGTGTGTGCAGATGTGTCCCCACATGTCCAGGTGTGTCCAGGTGTGCTCAGGTGTGTCCAGGTGCCTTCAGGTCCATCCAGATGTGTCCAGGTGTGCTACCACATGTCCAGGTGTGTGCAGGTGTGTGTCCAGGTGTGTGACCTCATGTCCAGCTGTGTCCAGCTGTGCTCAGGTGTGTCACCACATGTCCTGGTATGTCCAGGTGTGCTCAGATGTGTCCAGGTGTGTCACCACATGTCCAGGCATGTCCAGGTGTGTCCAGCTGTGCTCAGGTGTGTCCAGCTGTGCTCAGGTGTATCCAAGTGTGCCCAGGTGTGCTCAGGTGTGTCACCACATGTTCTGGCATGTCCAGGTGTGCTCAGGTGTGTCCAGGTGCCTTCAGGTTCATCCAGATGTGTCCAGGTGTGTGACCACATGTTCAGGTGTGTCCAGGTGTGTGACCTCATGTGCAGTTGTGTCCAGATATGTAACCACGTGTCCAGGTGTGTGAACACATGTCCAGGTGTCACCAGGTGTGTCCAGGTGTGTGACCTCATGTGCAGTTGTGTCCAGATGTGTAAACACATGTCCAGGTGTGTGAACACATGTCCAGATGTGTCCAGGTGTGCTCAGGTCCACCCAGGTGCATTCAGGTCCACCCAGGTGTGCTCAGGTCCATCCAGGTGTGTGCAGCTGTGTGAACACATTTCCAGGTGTGTCCAGGTGCGCTCAGGTCCATCCAGGTGTGTGACCACATGTGCAGGTGTGCTCAGGTGTGCTCAGGTGTGTGCAGGTGTATGAACACATGTCCAGATGTGTCCAGCTGTGCTCAGGTCCATCCAGGTGTGTCCAACTGTGTGAACACATGTCCAGATGTGTCTGTGTGTAGTGTGTGAAAACATGTCAGATGTGTCGTGTGCTCAGTCCATCAGGTGCCAATGTGTGAACACATGTCAGCTATCCAGGTGTGCTCAGTCACCAGTGTGTTAGTCCATCAAGTCCGTGTGTTGCACATGCAGGTGTGTCCAGGTGTGTTCAGGTCCATCCAGGTGCGTTCAGGTCCATGCAGGTGTGTGCAGGTGTATGAACACATGTCCAGATGTGTCCAGGTGTGTTCAGGTCCACCCAGGTGTGCTCAGGTCCATGCAGGTGTGTGCAGGTGTGTGAGCACATGGCCAGATGTGTCCAGGTGTGCTCAGGTCCATCCAGGTGTGCTCAGGTCCATCCAGCTGTGTCCAGTTGTGTCCCCACATGTTCTGGCATGTCCAGGTGTGCCCAGGTGTGTCCAGGTGCCTTCAGGTTCATCCAGGTGTGTGACCACATGTGCAGGTGTGCTCAGGTGTGTGACCTCATGTGCAGTTGTGTCCAGATGTGTAACCACGTGTCCAGGTGTGTCACCACATGTCCAGGTGTCACCAGGTGTGTCCAGGTGTGTGACCTCATGTGCAGTTGTGTCCAGATGTGTAACCACGTGTCCAGGTGTGTGGACACGTGTGCAGGTGTGTCCAGGTGTGCCCAGGTGTGTGACCTCATGTCCAGGTGTGTCCAGGTGTGTGCAAGTGTGTGGCCAAATGTCCAGATGTGTCCAGGTGTGCCCAGGTGTGTCCAAGGGTGTCCAGGTGTGCTCAGGTGTGCTCAGGTGTGTCCAACTGTGTGAACACATGTCCAGATGTGTCCAGGTGTGCTCAGATCCATCCAGGTGTGTCCAGGTGTGTTCAGGTCCACCCAGGTGCGTCCAGGTCATGGCAGGTGTGTGCAGGTTTGTGAACACATGTCCAGATGTGTCCAGGTGTGTTCAGGTCCATCCAGGTGTGCTCAGGTCCATCCAGGTGCATTCAGGTCCATCCAGGTGTGTGCAGGTGTGTCAGGTGTGTCCAGCTGTGTGACCACATGTCCAGGTGTGCTCAGGTGTGCCCAGGTGTGCAGGTGTGTGAGCACATGTCCAGATGTGTCCAGGTGTGCTGGGGTGTGCAGGTGTGCAGGTGTGCCCTAACTCCATTCCCTCTGTAGCACATGCCCTGTGATGTCACCTGTGCCACACCTGTGTCCCACCTGTGCCACCTGTGCACAGGTGAAGGGGCAGAACGTGGTCAGGGTGGGGCAGGGGGTGTGTCCAGGTGTCAGGCATGTGTCCCTGTATGATGTCACCTGTATGACATCACCTGTGCGATGCCACCTGTATGACATCACCGCTCACCTGTGTGACATCACTGCTCACCCATGTGACGTCACTGCCCACCTGTGCAGGTGAACGGTCTGAACGTGGTGAGGGTGGGGCAGGGGGTGTGACCAGGTGTCAGACACCTGTCCCTGTATGACATCACCTGTCCCTGTATGATGTCACCTGTCCCTGTATGATGTCACCTGTATGACGTCACCCCTATGACGTCACTGCCCACCTGTGCACAGGTGAACGGTCAGAACGTGGTGAGGGTGGGGCAGGGGGTGTGCCCAGGTGTCAGACACCTGTGCCTATATGACATTACCTGTCCCTGTATGACATCACCGCTCGCCTGTATGACATCACCTGTGTGACGTCACCTGTGTGACGTCACCTGTGTGACATCACCTGTGTGACGTCACCTGCTCACCTGTGTGCAGGCGAAGGGGCAGAAGGTGGTGAAGGTGGGGCAGGGGGTGTGTGCAGGTGTCAGACACCTGTCCCTGTATGACGTCACCTGTCCCTGTATGACGTCACCTATCCCTGTATGATGTCAACCGTATGACGTCACTGCTCACCTGTCCCTATATGACCTTACCTGTCCCTGTATGACATTACCTGTCCCTGTATGACATCACTGCTCACCTGTATGACATCATCTGTGTGACATCACCTGTCCACCTGTGCACAGGTGAAGGGTCAGAACGTGGTCAGGGTGGGGCAGGGGGTGTGTCCAGGTGTCAGGCACCTGTCCCTGTATGATGTCACCTGAATGACATCACCTGTACGATGCCACCTGTATGACGTCACCGCTCACCTGTATGACATCACCGCTCACCTGTATGACGTCACCTGCGTGACATCACCTGTGTGACGTCACCGCTCACCTGTGCGCAGGTGAACGGTCAAAAGGTGGTGAAGGTGGGGCAGGGGGTGTGTGCAGGTGTCACACACCTGTCCCTGTCGGACACCTGTCCCTGTATGACGTCACCTGTATGACGTCACCCCTATGACGTCACTGCTCACCTGTATGCAGGTGAACAGTCAGAACGTGATGAGGGTGGGGCAGGGGGTGTGTGCAGGTGTCAGACACCTGTCCCTGTATGACGTCACCTGTCCCTGTATGATGTCACCTGTGTGACATCACCTGTACAATGCCACCTGTGTGATGTCACTGCTCACCTGTACAGGTGAATGGTCAGAACGTGGTGAGGGTGGGGCACCGGCAGGTGGTGAACATGGCATTACCTGTCTGTGTGATGTCACTGCTCACCTGTGTGATGTCACCTGTGCCCAGGTGAATGGTCAGAACGTGGTGAAGGTGGGGCACCGGCAGGTGGTGAACATGGCATTACCTGTCTGTGTGATGTCACTGCTCACCTGTGTGATGTCACTGCTCACCTGTACAGGTGAATGGTCAGAACGTGGTGAAGGTGGGGCACCGGCAGGTGGTGAACATGGCATTACCTGTCTGTGTGATGTCACTGCTCACCTGTGCTCACCTGTACAGGTGAATGGTCAGAACGTGGTGAAGGTGGGGCACCGGCAGGTGGTGAACATGGCATTACCTGTCTGTGTGATGTCACCTGTGCCCAGGTGAATGGTCAGAACGTGGTGAAGGTGGGGCACCGGCAGGTGGTGAACATGGCATTACCTGTCTGTGTGATGTCACTGCTCACCTGTGTGATGTCACTGCTCACCTGTGTGATGTCACTGCTCACCTGTGCCCAGGTGAATGGTCAGAACGTGGTGAAGGTGGGGCACCGGCAGGTGGTGAACATGGCATTACCTGTCTGTGTGATGTCACTGCTCACCTGTGCCCAGGTGAATGGTCAGAACGTGGTGAAGGTGGGGCACCGGCAGGTGGTGAACATGGCATTACCTGTCTATGTGATGTCACTGCTCACCTGTGCAGGTGAATGGTCAGAACGTGGTGAAGGTGGGGCACCGGCAGGTGGTGAACATGGCATTACCTGTCTATGTGATGTCACTGCTCACCTGTGCAGGTGAATGGTCAGAACGTGGTGAAGGTGGGGCACCGGCAGGTGGTGAACATGATCCGCCAGGGCGGGAACAGCCTCGTGCTGAAGGTGGTGATGGTGACGCGGCACCCGGAGCCCCCCGAGGGACCCCGGCGCAGGGGTGAGGGGGGGGCACCTGGGGGTCCTGGGTACCTGGGGGTCCTGGATACCTGGGGGCACCTGGAGCCCCCGAGGGACCCCGGCGCAGGGTGAGGGGGCACCTGGGGGGGCACCTGGGGAGTCCTGGGGTCCTGGATACCTGGGGGCACCTGAGCCCCTGAGGACCCAGCGCAGGGTGAGGGGGCACCTGGGGGGGTCCTGGGTACTGGGGGTGTCTGAGTACCTGGGGGTCCTGGGTACTGGGGGTGTCTGAGTACCTGGGGGCACCTGGAGCCCCCGAGGACCCCGGCGCAGGGGTGAGGGGGCACCTGGGGTTCCCAAATACCTGGGGGGTCCTGGAGGGTCTCAACTATGTGGGGGAGGTCCTGGATACTTGGGGAGGTCCTGGGGGTTCTGGATACCTGGATGGGGGTCCTGGGGGGCAAAGGTAAGTGGGGAGGGGTCCTGGGTACCAAGGGGGTGTCCTGGATAAGTGTGGGGGGTCCTGAGGTACCTGGGGGTCCTGGGTAAATGGGGGGGTCCTGGGTACCTGGGGGTTCTGGATACCTGAGGGGGTCCTGGATACCTGGATGGGGGTCCTGGAGGTGAACCAGGTAAGTGGGGAGGGTCCTGGATATCTGAGGAGGGGTCCTGGGTACCTGGTGGGGTGTCCTGGGTAAGTGGGGAGGGGTCCTGGACACTTGGGGAGTCCTGGATACCTGCGGGGGGTCCTGGATAACGGGGGGTCCTGGGTACCTGGGGAGGGGTCCTGGGGTCCCAAATATGTGGGGAGGGGTCTAAGGGGGTCCTGGATACTGGGGGGTCCTGGATAATTGGGGGGTCCTGGATACCTGGGGGTTCTGGGGGTCCCAAATACCTGGGGGGTCCTGGGGGGTCCTGGATACCTGGGGGATCCTGGGAGTCCCAACTACCTGGGGAGTTAGGGTGTCCCAGGTAACACCCGTGGGGTCCCCGGGGATGGGTAGGGTCTCTGACCCCCTCTCCCCACAGCTGCCCCTCAGCCCCTGGCGCCTCCCCTCTCTCCATCTCCCTGCGCTCCAAGTCCATGACGTCAGAGCTGGAGGAGATGGGTGAGGGGCTGGGGGCTGGGGGCTTGGGGGGTCCTGGAGGGTTTAGGGGGTCTGAAGAGGAGGTTTGTGGGGGGTCTAAAGGGGGCTTGGGGGTTTGGGAGGGTCCCGGGGGGTTTGGGGGTTTGGGGGGCTCTGGGGGGTCCTTGGGTGGCTCTGGGGGTTTTGTGGGGTCCTGGGGGTTCAGGGGTCTGGGGGGTTGGGGATCCCAGGGGGAGATTTGGGGGTCCTGGAGTGATATGGGGGGTTTGTGGGGTCCTTAGGAGTTTGGGGTCCCTGGGGGTTTTGGGGGATCTTTGGGGGTCTGGGGGGTCCTTGTGGGGATTTGGGGGTCTTTGGGGGTTTGGGGGTGAGGGGGGCAAGGGTGGGGTCTGAGAGAGGGGTTTGGGGTCCCAGGGGAGATTTGGGGGTCCTGGAGGGATTTGGGGGGCTGGGGGTCCTTGGGGGTTGGAGGGGTCTGGGGGCTCGGGAGGCGGGGTCCCTGAGGGGATTTGGGGGTCCCTGTGGAGGTTTGGGGGTCCCTGGGGGGTCCTGGTGATTTTGGGGAATTTTGGGATCTCTCAGTGAATTGGGGGAGGGTCCTGGGGGCCTTTGTTGACCTTTAACCTTTGACCTTGACCCCCTCCGGCCCCTCCCCAGTGGAAAGGGGTGAGTTGAGGGGAGGGGGAAAGGGGGTCCTGGGAAGTTTCTGTGACTCCCTTGGAATTCTGGGACCCCAAAAATCCCTCGACCCCCAGCCACCCCTGACCCAAAAAAACCCTCGAGACCCCCCAAAAACCCCCAAAACCTTCCCCAAAATCCCCCTAAACCCCCTCAAACCCCCCAAATCACTCCCAGACCCCCAAAAGCCCCCAAAGTCCCCTCGACCTCTCAAACCCCCCAAACCTTCCCCAAATCCCCAAACCCTCCCCAACCCCCTGACCCCTCAAATCTCCCCAACTCCTCCCCCAGACCCCCAAACTCCCTCTCAGACCCCCAAATCCCCCAATGCCCCCTAAATCCTCCAACCCCCCACATCCCCCCGAATCCCCCCAAATCCTCCCCAAATCCCCCAATCCCCCCACCCCCGACCCCCAAATCCCCCTCAAACCCCTCAAACCCCCAAATCCCCTCAAACCCCCTCAAACCCCCAAATCCCCCTCAAACCCCTAAATCCCCCCCAACCCCCCAAATGCCCCCAAATCGTCCTCAACTTTCCCCAGACCCCTCAAATCCCTCCCAAACCCCCAAAACTCCCCCAAAATCTCCCCCAAACTCCCCAAATTCCCCCAACCCCTCAAGACCCCCAAACTCCCCCAAATCCCCTGAGACCCCCAAAAACTTCCCCCAACCCCCTCAATCCCCCAACTCTCCCCAAATCCCCCGATCCCCAAAACCCCCTCAAATTCCCCCAAAACTCCCCCAAATCCCCCAACCCCCTCAACCCCCCAAATCCCCCCTCAACCCCCCCAAATCCCCCTCAAACCCCCCAAATCCCCCTCACACCCCCTAAATTTCCCCCAATCCCCCAAATCCCCAATCCCCCAGACCCCTCAAATCCCCCAAACTCCTCCCCAGACCCCCAAACTCCCTCTCAGAACCCCAAATTCTCCCCACCACCCCCCCAACCCCCCAGACCCCCAACCCCCCCAAATCCCCCAAATCCTCCCCAAATCCCCCTCAAATCCCCTCAATCCCCCAGACCCCTCAAATCCCTCCCAAACCCCCAAACTCCCCCAAAATCCCCCCAACCCCTCTAAATCCCCCCCAAATTCCCCCCGACCCCCAAGATCCCCAACCCCCCGAACTCCCCCAATCCCCTGAGACCCCAAAAACTTTCCCCAACCCCTCAAACCCCCTAATCCCCCAAATTCCCCTTTCCAAACTCCACCAAATCCCTCCCAGACCCCTCAAATCCCCCAAATCCCCCGAACTCCTCCCCCAAATCACCCCAAATCCCCCAGACCCTCCCAGGACCCCCCAAAATCCCCCCCAAAGCCCCCCAAAGCCCCCAAGCCCCCTCAAATTCCTCCCCAGACCCCCAAACTCCCTCTCAGACCCCCAATCCCCAAATCCCCTCAATCCCCGGACTCCCCAAATCTCCCCAAACTCCCCAAGCTCCCATAACGGGCTGTGTCTCCCCCAGTGTCCCCCTGGAAGAAGCGCAGTGGTGAGTGCCCCTTGCACACTCATTGCACACTCATTGCACACTCATGGCACACTCAGCTCACACCCATCCACCCCGGGCCTTGCACGCTCATTGAACCCCCCCTTGCACACTCAGTGTGCTGATTGAACCCCCTCGTGCACGGCCCTTGCACACTCATTGCACACCCATTGCACACCCATGGCACAGCCACGCCCCCCTGCCACACCCATTGCACACTCAGCTCACACCCATTGCACCCCTGGGCCTTGCACACTCATTGCACACTCACTGCTCCCCCCCAGGCCTTGCACGCTCATCAACCCCCTCCTTGCACACTCAGTGTGCTGATTGAACCCCCCCAACGTGCAAGGCTCACAGGGGCCTTGCACACTCAGTTCACACCCATCGACACCCCCAGGCCTTGCACACTCATCAAACCTCCTTGTGCAAGGCCCTTGCACACTCAGGGCACACTCATTGCCCCCCGGGCCTTGCACACTCATTGAACCCCCCTTGCACACTCAGGGCACACCCATCGACACCCCCAGGCCTTGCACACCCATCAAACCTCCTCATGCAAGGTTTGCACGGCCCTTGCACACTCATGGCACACTCATTGGACCCCCAGGCCTTGCACACTCATTGAACACCCCTTGCACACTCAGCTCACACCCATCGAGCCCTCGGGCCTTGCACACTCATCAACACCCCCATGCAAGGCTCCCAGGGGCCTTGCACACTCATTGCACACTCATTGCCCCCAGGCCTTGCACACTCCTTGGCTGGGCCTTGCACGCTCATCGAACCCCCTCGTGCGAGGTTTGCATGCCCAGACCCCCCCAACCCCCCTGACCCGGCCTTGCACACTCATTGCACACTCATCACACTGATTGACACCTCCCCAGGCCTTGCACACTCATCAAACCCCCCCGTGCGAGGTTTGCACGGCCCTTGCACACTCAGCTCACACTCATCGCCCCCCTGGCCTTGCACACTCATTGGTTTGCACAGCCCTTGCACACTCATCACACTGATTGACCAACCCAGGCCTTGCACACTCATCCAAACCCCCCCTTGCACACTCATAGGCTGGGCCTTGCACACTCAGCTCACACTCATCGCCCTCCTGGCCTTGCACACTCACTGAAATGCCCCCTTGCACACTCAGAGGGCACACTCATTGACCCCCCACCCTTGCACACTCAGCTCACACTCAGTGTCAGGGCCTTGCACACTCACTGGAATAAACCCCCCGCAAGGTTTGCACGGCCCTTGCACACTCATGGCACACCCATTGCCCCCCCCTTCCCTTGCACGCTCATTGACACCCCCAGGCCTTGCACACTCGTTGGCTGGGTCTTGCACACTCATCAAAACCCCCCCTCGCACACTCATTGCACACCCATGGACTCCCCGGGCCTTGCACGCTCATCGAACCTCCCCGTGCAAGGTTTGCACACCCAGGCTGTGGCCACGCCCCCCCTTTCACACTCATTGCACACTCATTGCCCCCCCAGGCCTTGCACACTCATCCAACCTCCCTGTGCAAGGATCACATGACCCTTGCACACTCATTGACTGGGCCTTGCACACTCATTGCACACCCATGGACCCCCCCCAGGCCTTGCACACTCACCCAACACCCCCCCCCTTTGCAAGGCTTGCACGGCCCTTGCACACTCAGGGCACGCCCCTTGCACACTCATTGCACACTCATTGCACACTCATTGCACACTCATTGCACACCCATCCCCCCGGGAAAGGTTTGGAACCCCCAATCCCCAACCCCCTAAAGACCCCCAAAATCCCCCTCCTCCCCCGGATCCTCCTAAACACCCCCAAAGACCCCTCCAACCCCCCAAAACACCCTCAGGACCCCTCAAAAACACACCCCAGGATGCTCCAAAACATCTCCAGGACACTCCCAAACATCTCCAGGACCTCCCCAAAAACACCCCCAGGACCCCTCAAACAACCATCTCAGACACCCCAGGACCCTCCAAACACTCCCCAGGACGCCCAAAACATCCCCAGGACCCCCAAAGACTCTCAGACCCCCAAATACCCCAGGATCCCCTAAAACACTCCAAGGGTCTCCTAAACACCCTCAGGACTCCCAAAGACCCTCAGGATCCCCAGAACATCCCCAGAACCCCCAAAACACCCCCCAGGAAACCCCAAAATACTCCCAGGACCCCCAGAACACCCTCAAGACCCCAAAACACCCCCAGGACACCCCAAAACATCCCCAGGACCCCCAAAACACTCCCAAGACCCCCAGGACCCCTCAAAACACCTCAGGACCCCCAAAACAGCCCCCAGGATCCCCCAAAACATCCCCAGACACCCCCAAAACTCCCAAAGACCCCAGGACCCCCAAAACTTCCCCAAGATCCCTCAGGACCCCCAAACACCCCCAGGACCTCCCAAGACCCCCAAAAAGCCCAGGACCCCTAAAAGACCCTCAAGACCCCTAAAACATCCCCAAACACTTCAGACACCCCCAAAAGCCCCAAGACCCCCAAAACACTCCTAAAGACTCCCAGGACCCCCCTCAATCCCCCCTCCCACCCCTTTCCAGCCCCCTCCTCCAGCCCCTCCCTTTCCCTTCCCCTCCCCCCCACCCGAACCTGCCCCTCCCCACCCGAACCTGCCCCTCCCCCAGAGTTCGGACCCTCCTCGACCACCGAGAAGAAGAGGACGGTCCATCAGATGGCCCTCAGTGAGTGGGGGCTTTTTAGGGGTCCTGGGGGGTTTGGGGTCTTGGGGTCCTGGGGGCTCGGGAGGATCCGGAGGGTTCTTTGGGGTCTTTTGGGGGTTATGGGGGTTTTGGGGTCTCTGAGGGGTCCAGAGGGGTTTTTGGGGGCTCTTGGGGTTTTGGGGGTTCCTGGGAGGTTTTTGGGGGTCCCTGTCAATCAGATGGCCCTCAGTGAGTGGGGGGCTTTTGGGGGGTCCTGGGGATCTTGGGGGTCCTGGGGTGTTTTGGGGTCCTGGGGATCCGGAGGGTTCTTTGGGGGCTTTTGGGGGATTTTGGGGTTCCTGGGGAGGTTTTTGGGGGTCCCTGTCTATCAGATGTCCCTCAGTGAGTGGGGGCTTTTTGGGGGGTCCTGGGGTCCTGGGAGGTTTTTGGGGTCCTGAAGGGGTTTTGGGGGTTCTGGGGATCCGGAGCGTTCTTTTTGGGGGATTTTTGGGGGCTTTTGGGGGTTTTGGGGGTTCCTGGGGAGGTTTTTGGGGGTCCCTGTCAATCAGATGGCCTCAGTGAGTGGGGGTCTTTTTGGGGGTCCTGGGGGTTTTTGGGGGCCGGGGGGGCTTTGGGGGTCCTGGGGGCGTCGGGGGGATCCAGAGGGGTCTTTTTGGAGAGGGTCTTGGGGGTTTTGGGGATCCGAGGGGTTTTTGGGGGTCCCTGTCTATCAGATGGCCCTCATTGACGGGGAGGGTCTTGGGGGGTTTTGGGGGTCCTGGGGGTCTTGGGAGTCCTAGGGGTCTGTGAGGTCCGGAGGGTTCTTTTTGGGGGATTTTGGGGGTTCCTGGGAGGTTTTGAGGGGTCCCTGTCAATCAGATGGCCCTCAGTGAGTGGGGGCTTTGGGGGTCCTGGGAGTCTTGGGAGGTTTTTGGGGGTCCTGGGGGTCTGAGGGTCCGGAGGGTTCTTTTTGGGGGCTTTGGGGGCTTTTGGGGGTTTTGGGGGATCCGAGGGGGTTTTTGGGGGTCCCTGTCAATCAGATGGCCCTCAGTGAGGGGGCTCTTTTTGGGGGTTTTGGGGTTCCTGGGGAGGTTTTGGGGGTCCCTGTCTATCAGATGGCCCTCAGTGAGGGGGCTTTTTGGGGGTCCTGGGGGTCTGGGGGTCCTGGGGATCCGGAGGGGTCTTTTTGGGGGCTTTTAGGGGCTTTTTGGGGGCTTTTGGGGGTTTTGGGGGTTCCTGGAGAGGTTTTTGGGGGTCCCTGTCAATCAGATGGTCCTCAGTGAGGGCTTTTTGGGGGGGTCCTGGGGGCTTTGGGGGGTCCTGGGGGTTTTTGGGGTCCTGGGGGGCTCGGGGGATCCAGGGGGCTCTTTTGGGGGGTCTTGGGGGTTTTGGGAATCCGAGGGATTTTGGGGCATTTCTGGGGGTTTTTGGGGGCTCTGGAGGCTCTTTTTGGGTGGGGGTCCCTCAAGGGGTTTTTTTGGGGTGGGGTCCTCGGGGATTTTCGGGGTGGGGTGGATTTTTAGGGTGGGGGTCCCTCGGGGGGTCAACCCCTCCCAAAGACCCCAGGTCCCCGGGGTTTAATGGGGAGGTTTTTTTGGGTGGGGTCCTCAGCGGGGTTTTTGGGTGGGGGTCCTTCGAGGGGGTTTTTGGGGTCGAGGGGTGGATTTTTTGGAGGTGGGGGTCCCTCAGGGGGATTTTTGGGGTGGGTGTGGATTTTTGGGGTGGGAGTTGAATTTTCGGGGTGGATTTTGGGGGTGGGGGTGGATTTTTGGGGGTGGATTTTTCGGGTTGGGGGTGAGTTTTTGGGGGTGGGGGTGGATTTTGGGGGGATTTTTCTGGGTGGGGTGGATTTTTTTGGGGTGGGGGGATTTTTCGGGGTGGGGGGTTTTTGGGTGGATTTTCTGGGGTGGGGGTCCCTCGAGGGGATTTTTTCGGTGTGGGAATTTTTGGGGTGGATTTTTATGGGGTGGGGTGGATTTTTTGGGTGGGGTCCCTCGGGGTGGATTTTTCGGAGTGGATTTTTCGGGGTGGGGGTGGATTTTTTGGGGTGGGGGATTTTCAGGGTGGATTTTTTGGGGTGGGGTTGGATTTTTTGGGATGGGTGGATTTTTTGGGTGGGGGTCCCTCGAGGGGATTTTTCAGGTTGAGGGTGGATTTTTGGGGTGGATTTTTTGGGGTGGGGGTCCCTCGAGGGGATTTTTCGGGTTGAGGTGGATTTTTTGGGATGGGGGATTTTTGGAGTGGGGGTGGATTTTTGAGGTGGATTTTTCGGGCTGGGGTGCATTTTTGGGGTGGATTTTTTGGGGTGGGGGTCCCTCGGGGGATTTTCAGGAGTGGGGTGGATTTTTCAGGATGGGGGTGGATTTTTTGGGGTGGATTTTTCTGGGTGGGGGTGGATTTTTCGGGCTGGGGGTCCCTCAGGGTGGATTTTTTGGGTGGGGGTCCCTCGAGAGGGGTCGGCCTCCCCTAAAGCCCCCCGCCCCCCCAGACAAGCTGGACGAGATTTTGGCGGCCGCCCAGCAGAGCATCAGTGCAGGGGAGGGCCGGGGCCCCCGCTGCCCCCCGCTGGGCAAGGCGCCCCAAGGGCTTCTTCGGCACCGAGGTGGGGGGACCCCGAATTTGGGGGAGGGGTTAAAATAGGGGAGGGGCTAAAATGTGGGGAGGGGCTAAAATGTGGGGGAGGGCTAAAAGAGAAGGAATTGGGGAGGGGCTTAAAATGGGCGCGGGAATTTTGGGGCGGTCCCCAAAATTTGAGGGGGCTGGGGTTGGGAGATCCTAAAATTTGGGGGAGGGGTTAAAATATGGGGGAGGGGTTAAAATGGGGGAGGGGTCCCTAAAATCTGTGAATTGGGGGAGGGGCTCAAAATGGGGGGGTCCCAAATCTGGGGTTAAAGTTTGGGGGGTCTTAAAATAGGGGAGGGTCCTAAAATCTGTAAATTGGGGAGGGAGGGAGGGGCTTAAAATGGGGGGTCCCAAATCTGGGGGTCCTGGAGATGGGAAAGATTTGGGAGTCCCCAAAATTTGAGGGGTCCCCAAAATTGGGGAGGGGTCCTAAAATCTGCAAATTGGGGGGAGGAGAGGCTTAAAATGGGGGGGTCCCAAATCTGGGGGTCCTGGAGATGGGGAAGTTCTGGGGGTCCCCAGAATTTGGGGGGGATTTAATGCCTCTTTCCCCTCCCCAATGGGAGGAAGGGGGATGGATTTGGGGGTCCCCTGATGAGACCCCTCCCCAAATTAAGCCCCTCCTCCCAGGGCCCCTTCGAGAGCCACCGGCTGGGCCCGGGGGGCTTCGAGCGCCCTTCCTCCTCTCGGGACCCCCACGGGCTGATGCTGCGCCAGAAATCCATCGGTGAGGGGGTGTCTTTGGGGGCATCCTGGAGGGGTTTGGGGCATCCTGGATGGGTTTAGGGGGTCCTTGGGGGTTTGGGGGGTTGGGGAGTTTGGGGGTCCTGGGGAAGTTTGGGGGCATCCTGGAGGGGTTTGGGGGTCTTTGGGGGGTTTGGGGGGTCCCTTAGGGGTTTGGGGAGTTCTTGGGAGGGTTGGAGGGGGACCGTGAGGGGTCTTGGAGGGGTTTGGGGGTCCCTGGATGGGGTTTGGGGGTCCTTGGGGGGGTTTGGGGGTCCTTGCGAGGGTTTGGGGGGGGGAGTTGGGGGGCCTGGATGGGTTTGGGGGTCCCAGGGGTCTTGGAGAGGGTTTGGGGGTCCTGGGGAGTTTGGGGGTCCTTGGGGGGGGGCTGGGGGGGTTGGGGGTCCTGGAGGGGTTTGGGGGGGTCCTGGATGGGTTTGGGGGCCCTTGGGGAGGGTTGGGGGTCCCTGGGGCTTTGGGGGCCCTGGGGGGCTTGGGGGATCCTGGAGGGTTTGGGGGTCCTGGGGGATTGGGGGTCCCAGGGGGGTCTGGGGAGCCCTGGGGTTTGGGGGTCCTGGAGGGCTTGGGGGTCCTGGAGGGGGTTTGGGGGGTTTGGGGGGTTTGGGAGGTTCCTGGAGGGGTTTGGGGGGGTCCTGGGAGGTTTGGGGGGTCCTGGAGGGTTTGGGGGTTTGGGGGGTTGGGAGGTTCCTGGAGGGGTTTGGGGGTCCTGGGAGAGTTTGGGGGTCCTGGAGGGTTTGGGGGTCCTGGAGGGTTTGAGGGTCCCGGGGACACAGAGGTTTTTGGGGGAGGGGGTTCTGAGGGGTCTCTTTTGGGGTCCCCCAATCTCAGGAGTGCCTTTTGGGGTTCTGAGGGTGCCAGGACCCCTGACCCCCTCCACCCATAGGGGTGATTTTATGGAGCCCTCCCATTTTTCTTTTCCCACCCATATAAAGGGGGCGTTTTTTGGGGTCCCCCAATCCCGGGGTCCCTTTAATGAGTCTGGGGTGCTGGGACCCCCGACCCCCCTCGCGACCCTATGGGGTGTATTTTGGGGTCATTCCTTTTTCCCCCAAATAAAAGGGGGCGTTTTTGGGGTCCCCATTCCCGGGGTCCCTTTGGGTTCTGGGGTGCTGGACCCCCGACCCCCTCCTCATCCCTATAGGGGTGGATTTTGGCCCCTTGACCCCCCGTCCTGTACCTCTAGGGGTGTGTTTTGGGGTCGTTCCTTCCCCCAAATAAAAGGGGGCGTTTTTGGGTCCCCAATCCCGGGGTCCCTTTTGGGGTTCTGGGGTCCTGAACCCCCTGACCCTCTTTTTCCCCCCAGGCGCCCCTGAGGAGGACAAGCCCTACCTGGCCCCCCGCGGGCAAATTCAGCCGCAGCCTCTCCAGTGCCGGGGTCTGACGAGATCCCCCGCCCACTCACGAGCCCCCGAGCCCCCTACACCACCCCCCACGCCCCCTGGGGCTCCCACGCCGCGCGGGGCCCCGTGGCGCCTTTACAACCTGGGGGTCGCGGGGAGGGGCGGAGGGGATGGGTCGGAGGGGTCGGGGGTCCCCAAACCCCTGCGGCGCAAAGGCCCCCTGGTCAAGCAGACCAAGGTGGAGGAGGGGCGGTCACGGGGGCGTGGGAGGGGCGCGGCGGGGGCGTGGCCTCGGGGAGGGGCGGACAAGAGCTCTATCGCGATCCCCACGATCGTGGTGAAGGCGCCCTCGACGAGCAGCTCGGGGCGCTCCTCGCGCGGCAGCAGCGTGGAGGCCGAGGGGGTGGGGGTCTCGGCCGTGGGGGTGGGCGTGTCGGGCGTGGGGGTCCCCGCCGCCCCCGAGGGAGCCTCGCGCCGCCCCCCGCGCTGGATTTCACGTCGCAGTTCGGGGCCGCGCTCGTGGGGCGGCGCGCAGGAGTGGGGGCGGGGGCGTGGGCGGGGCGCCGCTCCGCGCTCTTCCTCAGCACGGAGGAGGATGACGAGACCCCCGCGGGGGTCGCGGGTGGAGGGCGCCCCGCGCCGCGGCTGCGCCACCCAAGAGCATCGACGAGGGGATGTTCGTGGCCGGCGTGGGGGCGTGGGGGCGTGGGGGTGGGCGAGGCTTTCCGCCTCCACGCAGGGCTATCGGGGTCCCAAGGGCGGGGCCGGGGGATGGGCGTGGGCAGCGCCTTCAGCAGCGTGGGGGGGGTGGCGGCGCCCCCCCCTCCCCAGGCCCCTGCACGGGGGCGACCCTGCACCCCACGCTGGGGCTGCCCCACGCGGGGAGCCTCGCTAGGGGCGCAGGCCGCCCAGATGAGCCGTGCATCCCAGTATGGGCCCATCCACCCAGTATGAGCCCGGTGCATCCCAGTATGAGCCCCGTCCATCCCAGTATGAGCCCCGTCCACCCCAGCCTGAGCCCAGGCCGCGCCCCTCCCCACTGGGAGCCCCTGGCCCCCACGGGTGGGTGCCGCGTCCTCCCTGCCGCGCCCCCGCCCCTTCGCGCTGGGCCCGGGGGCTCCACGGGGCTCTGCCCCCGGCCCTGCACCCGTCGCGCCCCTCAGCCTGGCCGGGGTGTCCCCTGTGGGGGTGTCCCCGTGGGGTGTCCCCGTGGGGGTCTCGGCTGGGCTCGGGGGTCGGGAGGTCCCTGCACCTCTCAAGGGCGCCCCCTGTCCCGAAGGGTCCCCCCGGGCAGCCCCGCCGCTCGAGCCGCCCCCGTCCCCTGCGAGGCGTGGGGACCCCTGCACGACCTCGGCGCGGGGGTCGCCATGGGCGGGGGCGCGTGCGCTTCGCCGACCTCACGGCGGGGGTCTCGGTCGCGGGTGGGGCCGGGGGCCCTGCTGGCCCTGCCTCCCGCGCCCTCCGTGGACGGGGACGAGGAGCTGCTGCTGGCCGAGCCCTCCCCCGCCCCTCGAGTTCGCCAACAGCTTCGAGGGGCCCGACCTGGGGTCGCGGCTGGGGTGGCGTGGCGGGGGTCCCCGGGCCAGCACTCCTCCCCCGCGCCCCCTCGCAGCTGGGGGACTCGGCGGCCTCGAGCCTCACCTCGTACGACAGCGAGGTGGCCACGCTCACGCAGGGCGTGGCCCGGGGCTCCGCCGCCACCGGGGGCGCGGGGGTGGGGGTGGGCGTGGGGGGTGGGGGTCGCGGGGAGCCCCGCGTCGCGCGGGGAGGGCGCGGAGGCCGTGACGGACTCGGGCATCGAGGAGGTGGACTCGAGGAGCAGCAGCGACCACCCCCGAGCCCCGACGGGCCCCACCCGCGATCTTCGGGGCGTGGGGGTCCCCGACGGCGCGGGGGTCGGAGCGGCGGCGCGGGGGGCGCGGGGGGCTCGCGCGCGGCAGGACCTGTGGGACGAGACCCCCCACGCCCACGCGGGGAGGAGGAGGAGGAGGAGGGGAGGGGCTGCCCCCCCGCTGCTGCCCTGGGGGACACGCGTGGGACACGAGGAGCCTTCGCGGGGGCGGCAGGTACAGGTGAGGGGGCTTCTGGAGGTTTGGTTTTATTTTTAGTTTTATTTTGGGGTTTTGGGGGATTTGGAGGAATTGGGGGACACCTGAATTTTGGAGGGATTTTGTGGGGACACCTGAATTTGGGGAGTTTTGGAGGGAGTTTGGAGGATTTTGAAGGCTCGATTTTAAGAGATTGGAGGGTTTAGGGGAGGTTTGGAGGTTTGGAGGGTTTTGGAGGCAGACAATTTTCTTGGGGGACACCTGATTTTGGGGGTTGGGTGGGACACCTGAATTTTAGGGGTTTTTGGAGGGTTTAGGGAGGGTTTGGGAGGGGTTAAGAGGGTTTTGGGGGGATTTGGAGGAATTGGGGGACACCTGATTTTTGGGAGGACACCTGAATTTTGAGGGGGACGTTTGAATTTTGGGGGGATTTAAATTGGGGCACGATTTTGAAGAGTTTGGGGATTTTAAGGCTCGATTTTAAGGGATTTGGAGGGAGGTTTTGGGGGTTGGAGGTGTTTTTTGGGGGACACCTGATTTTTGGAGGGGGTTTTGGGGGACACCTGAGTTTTGGAGGTTTTGGGGGGGATTTGGAGGAGTTTGGGGTGACACACCTGATTTTGGAGGTGTTTTGGGGAGGCTTGGGGATTTTAAGGCTCGATTTTGAAGGGTTTTGGGGATTTGGAGGAGTTTTGGAGGGACACACTAATTTTGGGGGTTTTTGGAGGGGTTTGGGGGGATTTGGAGGAGTTTGGGATGTTTTGGAGGGGTTTAGGGAGTTTGGGGAGGTTTTGGGGGATTTGGAGGAATTTTGGGGGGCACCTGATTTTTGGAGGGTACACCTGAATTTTGGGGGTTTTGGAGGGATTTTAGGGGGGTTGGGAGGTTTTGGGGAGATTTGGAGGAATTTGGGGGAACACACCTGATTTTGGGGGGTTTTGAAGGGTTTAGGGGGTTTGGGGGGTTAAGGGGTTTTGGGGGATTTGGAGGAGTTTGAGGAGGGAGACACCTGATTTTTTTTTGGGGGGTTTAGGCGACACCTGAATTTTGGGGGTTTGGAGTGGGTTTGGGGGGTTTGGAGGAATTTGGGGACACACCTGATTTTTGGGGGTTTTGGAGGGTTGGGGGATTTGGGGGATTTGGAGCAGTTTTGGGGGGTTGAAGGGTTTTTGGGGGGGTTAGAGGGTTTGGGGGATTTGGGGGTGTTTTGTGGGGGTTTTGGGAGGCTTTGGGAGGATTTAGGGGCATTTTATGGGAGATTTGAGGGGATTTTGGGGGCTTTGGGGGGTTGGGGAGGTTTCAAAGGGTCTGGGGGCGATTTTGGGGGGAGTTTCTGGGAGGGTTGGGGGGGTTTAGGGGACGCACCTGGGACACACCTGGGATAGCTGGGGCACACCTGGAGCACCTGGGACACACCTGGGGACGCCTGGGATACCTGGGATAGACCTGGGACACCTGGGAAAAACTGGGATACATTTGGGATCCCCCTGGGATACACCTGGGAGACACCTGGGAGTCACCTGGGATAGACTTGGGACACCTGGGAAACACCTGAGACACCTGGGAAAAACTGGGATACATTTGGGATACACCTAGGACACACCTGGGACACACCTGGGATACCTGGGAGACACGGGGGACAACTGGGACACACCTGGGGACGCTTGGGAAAAACTGGGATACACTGGGGATCCACTTGGGATATGTGGGACACACCTGGGATACACCTGGGATAGTTGGGAAACACCTGGGACACACCTGGGACACCTGGGAGACACGGGGGACACTTGGGACGTACCTGGGAAAATCTGGGACACACCCAGGGCACCAGGGAGACACCTGGGATGCATGTGGGACACACCTGGAGCACCTGGGAAAATCTGGGATGCACCTGGGATACACCTGGGAAACACTTGGGGCATCTGGGATGCACTTGGGATACACCTGGGATAGCTGTGACACACCTGGGATAGACCTGGGACACACCTGGGAAGATCTGGGATACACCTGGGATACACCTGGGACACACCTGGGATAGACCTGGGACACACCTGGGAAGATCTGGGATACACCTGGGAAGATCTGGGATACACCTGGGACACATCTGGGATAGACCTGGGATCCACCTGGGATACCTGGGAGACATGGGAGACAACTGGGAAAAACTGGGATACACTGGGGATAGCTGGGACACACCTGGGATACACCTGGGGACACCTGGGAGACACTTGGGATGCCTGGGATACACCTGGGACACACCTGGGATAGCTGGGACACACCTGGAGCACCTGGGACACCTGGGACACACCTGGGATACAACTGGGACACACCTGGGGCACCTGGGAAAAACCGGGGATGCACCTGGGATACCCTTGGGATACACCTGGGATAGCTGGGACCCACCTGAGATACACCTGGGATACACCTGGGATACCCTTGGGATACCTGGGACACACCTGGGCACCTGGGATACACCTGGGATGCACTTGGGATACACCTGGGATAGCTGTGACACACCTGGGATAGACCTGGGACACACCTGGGAGACACGGGGGACACTTGGGACGTACCTGGGAAAATCTGGGACACACCCAGGGCACCAGGGAGACACCTGGGATGCATGTGGGACACACCTGGAGCACCTGGGAAAATCTGGGATGCACCTGGGATACACCTGGGAGACACCTGGGAAACACCTGGGATACCCCTGGGAAACACTTGGGGCATCTGGGACACACCAGGGATACCCTTGGGATACCTGGGAAGATCTGGGACACACCTGGGACACACTGGAGACACGGCATGGATGGGGGGGACTTCACACCTGGAGCATTTATTGACACACCTGGGGCACACCTGGGGCACCTGTGGGCACCTGCTGCATGGAGATGGAGGCTGTGACACACCTGGCACCTGCTGTACCTGCTGCATGGATTTGGGGGGGGGCATCACACCTGTGGCACACCTGGCACCTGCTGTCGCCCTGCTGCAGATGGTG
>NW_026087950.1:0-24117 GCF_022539395.1 Myiozetetes cayanensis | reverse complement strand
CCCCTGTATTCAGCACAAATACAAAACACAGTGCTGCACTGGCCAGGGGGAAGAAATGTAACTGGGCTCCCCCTGAAACCAGCACACCTGTTATGGGCTCCCACACAAACATCCCACAGTCCATTTGTCACCTGGAACCAGTGACTCTGAGTTCCTGCTTCCTCAGCCCCAGGGATGGTGTCCTTGTCTGCTCATTCCTCCACACTCTCTTTTCAGTGATGGCATCTTAACCAGACAAGCCCCTGGGAATAATTTCCTTGTAAGTCTTCAATTCTTCTGTGGTTAATTAGACAGATCTCAGAAGTGCAATCCAAGTAAATGTATTAATAAAACCACAAATAAAGATGTCTTTTCTGGGACCTGTTCACTTTTTTCCTGGTTTTACACTGATATCAGCAATCCCCAGTCCATGTTGTTTCCAAGCACCTCCTAATTTACTCTGAATAGATAAGAAAATCAAGACCCTTTGTGTCTGACAATCCATCAGACTTTATCCCTATCCCCACCCCTCCATGCCCTCATCCAACCCCTGGGACTCAAAGCAGCCTTGGTTCAATCTGAGCTTCCTCCACTAAAGGCTGGGCCTGCAGGTTTCAGCTCCTTGGCACCAACTCCCACCTGCTTGGCTTGGAGAAAGAGCTGCACAAGACAGGGGTTTCTGTGGCTGGGTTTTGGTAGATGGGAGGCTGCAGGACTGGCTTCTTTTAGAATCTGCCAGAAGCTTCCCCTGTGCCATGGAGCCAATGCCAGCTGCTCCAGGACGGAGTTCCTGCCACTGGGCCAAGGCTGAGCCACTTAGGAGTGACAGTAACACCTCTGGAATAACACATTTCAGAAGAGATGAGAGTTGAACAGAAAAAATTCCATCCTGGGAAGAGCAGAGTGAGAACATGGGATAACAACACAGACACCAAGGGCAGTGCAGAAGGAGGGGCAGGATGGACCCCCCAGGAGCAGGGGAAGGACTCAGAGCTGAGGCCCCTGTAGTCCATGGGGGAGCATCGGGGTGCAGAGACCCCCCCGCAGCCCATGGAGGCTCCCACGCTGGAGCAGGGGGATGCAGGAAGGAGGCTGTGACCCCGTGGCAGGCCCAGGATGGAGCAGGTCCTGGCAGGGACCTGCAGCCCGTGCAGAGGGAAGCCCAGGCTGGAGCAGGTTTTTCCCGGCAGGACTCGTGGCCCCTGTGGGGGACCAACGCCGGGTCAGCTCATCCCTGAAGGACTGACCCCATGGAGGAGGGACCCACGGGACAGCAGGCTGGGAAGAGCTGGCCATGCTGGTCAGGCTGGCAAGCAGAGCCAGCAGGATGGGGATCACTGCTGCTGAACCCCTTTCCAACCTCTCAGAAGGCTCAGTAGCCATGGACAAGGCAGGGCAGGATTATGGGGTGTCTCCAGTGGCACAAAGGAATGAAGGGGCTGCTGGGACACTGCAGGGCCTCAAGGAACCAAAGGATCCCTGGGACACTGTATAATGAAAAAGGGAATAGAATACAGAGAGGGATAATGTCATGGTTTCAGGAGGGTTATTTCATGGTAGAAAAGTAAACCTGGGACACTGCAGAACTTATGGAACCAAGGCTCCATTGGGACACTGGGAATATCATGGAACCAGGGAACCCTGTGACACTCCAGGGCCTCCTGGAACCTAAAGGCTGTAATAGAAGGGTTAATTTTGTTCATAAAATCTTATGTGTATGAGGGAGTCAGAAACCTTTTGTTGTAATTAAACAAGATAAGTTTCACAGACAACTTGCTAATTAAGCAAGTGTCAGTAAAAATAATTGCAGACATCTTGCTAAACAAACACGTATCAGTACCGGTTTTATCTCTGACAAATACCAGATGACCACTCAGCAACAAGCTATGAACTAAAGCCATAAAGGAATCACATTCAAAACCCAGGACTTGAAAATGTATAGCAAGGGGACATTTACTACATGGTGGTGTGCCTCGGCAGGGCACTTGCCCTCCAGGCCACCCAGCACTGTTTTGCTTTATTATTGCTTGCTTAATAAATTTATCAATGTTTAATTGGAATTGAGTTGTCTAAATTCTTATATTAACTTATAACAAAAGCCATTGTGACACTGCAGGGCCTCCTGGAGCCAAAGGAACCCAGGGACACTGTGGAATCTCATGGAATCAAAGGGGCTATTATGACAGGTGGGGCTCATGGAACCAAAGGGACCCTGTAACAGGGACAGGGGTGACATCAGACTGTGACCTGTCACTGCTGGGGTTTCACAGGGCTCCATCTTGGGCCCTGTGCTCTCCAACATCTCCATCAATGACTTGGACACAGCACTGGAAGGGACACTGAGCAAGTTTGCAGGTGACCAAAAACTGGGAGGAGCTGCTGAGCCCCTGCAAGGCAGGAAGGCCCTGCAGAGAGACCTGGAGAGATCCCAGGGCTGGGAATCACCAACCATGGGAAGTTCCCCAGGGGGAAGGGCCAGATTGTGCCCTGGGATGGGGCAACCCCGGCTGGACGGACACCCTGGGAATGAGAGGCTGGGAAGCAGTGCCGGGAAAGGGCCCTGGGGGTGCTGGTGGGTGCCAGTTGTCCCTGAGTCAGCAGTGCCCTGGCAGCCAGGAGGGCCAAGCCTGTGCTGGGGACATCAGGGAGGGGATTGTCCCGCTCTGCTCTGCCCTGGGGCGGCCTCACCTGCAAGATTGGGGCAGTTTGGGGGACACAATGGAAGGGAGAGATTGAGCCATTGGAGAGTGTCCAAGGGAGGGCAGCCAAGATGGGGAAGGACCTGGAGGGAAAGGCGTGTGAGGACACTGAGGGCACTTGGTGTGTTCAGCTGGAGAAGAGAGACTGAGGGGAGACCTCACTGCAGTCACAACTCCCTGGGCAGGGGCAGAGGAGGGGCAGGCCCTGAGCTCTGGTCTGGGGGGACCAGGAACAGGACTGAGGGAATGGCCTGGAGTTGTGTCAGGGCAGGGTTAGGCTGGATCTTGGAAAAAGGTTCTTCCACCAGAAGGTGGGTGGGCACTGAACAGGCTCCCCAGGGCAGTGGGCACAGCACCAAGGCTGACAGAGCTCAAGAAGTGTTTGGATGATCCTCTCAGGCTCATGGTGTGAGCCTTGGGGATGGTCCTGTGAAGGGCTAAGGGTTGGACTGGATGAATCTTTTGGCTCCCTTCCAACTCAGAATATTCTGTGACTCTGGGATTATCAACCCTGTGTTCAGCACAAATCCAAAACACAGCCCTGCACTGGCCACGGGGAAGAAATTTAACTGGATTCCCTCTGAAAGCAGCACACCCATTATGGGCTCTCACACAAACATCCCACAGTCCATTTGCCACCTGGAACCAGTGACTCTGAGTTCCTGCTTCCCCAGTTCCAGGGATGGTGTCCTTGTCTGCTCATTCCTCCACACTCTCTTCTCAGTGCTGGCATCTTAAGCAGACAAGCCCCTGGGAATAATTTCCTTGTAAATCTTCAATTCTTCTGTGGTTAATTAGACAGATTTCAGAGGTGCATTCAAAGTGAATATTTTATTGTATTGATAAAACCATAAGAAAAGGTGTCTTTTTTGTGTCCTGCTTACTTTTTCCTGGTTTTACATTGATATCAGCAATCCCCAGTCGATATTCTTTCCAAGCACACTGTAATTCAGTCAGAATACTTATAAAAATGTGAATTTTCTGATACATACAGGTTTGCTGTAGAGTGTGAATCTTGTGTTCTTATGGTCACATCTTTTGGGTTAGTGTGTCAATACAGGTTTAGTGAGAAGGCCAAATATTTTGTGGTCTGAACGTGACATCTTGTGGATTTGTAAGATAATACAGGTTAGTTGTGAGTTTTGTGAATTTAAGGAGGTTTCGATCAAGAAGTAGTGTTTGAGTTTGAAGAGTAGATATTATGTAGCATTAAAAGAGTTCTGATTGATAGTATATTACAGATGTAATCTTTTATCTTCATAACGGGAGTTAAAAGGTCAGAGGGGTCTCAAGTTGGGAAAGAGAGAGAGTGATGAGGAAAGTATCCCAGACCCTCCTAAACTGCAGCCTCATTGTAGAGCACCAGAGCCAGATGGGCAAAACTAAAATTGAGCCTGGCCACACAGTTGCTCCTCTGAGGCAGGTAATGACACCTGCAGGTCATCAGGCAAAAGGGAAAGTACCTTTTTCAGCAAGTGATTTGAACAGCTGGAGGGAGGAAGCAAAACTGTTTAGGGAAAATCCTGAGCAGGTGGCTGAGAGATTTGAATTAATTGTGAAAAATCAGGACATTGATTGGTCAGACATAGACTTGATACTCTCAGAATGGACAGAAACAGAAAAAGAGCTCATAAAAAAAGCATTAAGAAATCATGTGGAAGGACAGATTACAACAAATGTTTTAAGAGGAGACACAGCTGAAATTTTTCCAGTAGGAAAACCAAACTGAGACCCAAACAACCCTGAGCATTCTAAGTTATTAGATCAGTATAGAAGATTGGTCCATGTAGGATTGTGAAGCCCCTACACCCAAAGCAGTGAATTGGGCTGCCTTGTACCATGTAAGGCAAGGACGGGACGAGACCCCCACGGCATTCTTAGACACACTTAGAGCTGCCAGGAGAAAATACACTGCCCTGGATCCATCATTGTTGCAATATTATTAATATAATAAAAAAAAGGGTCCAGTGGACAGGAGAGACACCAATGTGTTGTGTATCAAAAGATGGTTTATTTAAATAGACAAAAGCTTAAATAGTGGTTTCAAACTGTACCACTTCATAACATGTGACTTTCTTGACCAATGCTAAACAAGCCCTTTATTGCACATGTGTGATAGAGCACTTTATGGACTACAACTCTCAGGATACCTTTCTGGCCCCCTTTCCTATAACCCAAAACACCAATTCTCCCCTGTCTTTATTAGAACAAGATACAGAACAGTGCAATTTTGAAATCCTTTAGTTAACTCCTTTTTAACAGAACATTTTTCATTTGACATAGTAACCTTATTACTTGTATTACCTTTATGGACTTGCAAATTGCAGCAAGTCTTTATTTAAACCTTATTTACCTAAGGGATTCCTGCAATTGGGTAGAACAAAACTTTATTGAACAAAATCCTTATTTACCTAAGGGTCTCATGCAACTGGATAGAACAAAAACTTTATTATCTGAGGGCCTATATATAACTGGGGAAAACTTACTTTTACTTCAAGAAGAAAGGGTTAGGGGAGGATGCCTTGTTCTCAGCTGTCCCTTATTAGGGTGATGTGGCAGAGGTAGTGTTTGTTCTGTGAGTGTGCTTGTTCCAGGCATATGGCATAGGATGCATTTTGGTTCACATACATTCCTACATTCACACCATCTCTCTCTCACTCATTCTTAGGTGGCCACCTCAATCTCTCCTCATTCATGCAAACCTGTAATCTGTATTTTGTCTTTTTTTTTCAGCCACACATTTAAGATTTTATATAGTAATTGGTCGTGAGCTTGTTAGTCCTGTTTTAAAGGGGAATTAGTATAAGGAATAGGCTTAGATAGGTTTAACAAACTTAAATGATATTTGTTCTGATCCAGCACCTGCTTATGCACATGCATATTCTCTTCCCCCCTTTTTTGTTTGGAACAATAAAATTTAATTAATTCAAAGATATGATATTGGTAAGTAACATCCGCATTTCTGGGTTTGTACGTAGAAAAATGAATAGATAAGTCCCTATTACAATTTGTAAACACAGCTTGAAATCCAGTGTCTCCTATGAGAAGTCAGTTTAAGCTGGTCACTCCAAGTCATCTCTGGTTTTTTGAGGTATAGGCAGTCTTCAGCTTTTGTCTGGCTGCTTCTTCTACCTTTAACAAAAAAGTTGTAATTTTGTTATTGATAGTTTAGTCAGTTTTAAGTGATTCTTTTGGCAGAAACAGATGTGAGTTAAGTAATTTCAGACCTTTTGGAAGCTGAAAGCTTAATGATGATTTTTTGTTGATACTGTATACATTTTCTTGGACAACAGAATATTTGTATGTACTAATTAAAAAAATAATAGAAATACTTAAAGATGCTAACTATATTATTTGAACAAGATGGTTATAAGAGTTAAACTTATGTAGATGCACAGCCTGCAGCAGAGATGGCCAAGGGCTCAAGCAGGGCTGCAAGGCCCAAAGGCACCCAGGCCTTTGTGCCCTTGGCTCTGGCAGCTGCCTCTGCCCCTCAGGCCACCACAAGCAACTTTCCTTTGTCTGCCTGCACTCCTGGCCTGCAAGGATCTGCTCGAAGGAGTCCCAGGGGAGGCTTTGTCAGTGCCTGCCCTCAGTGGGGCCCAGCAATGCTTCAAGGGACTGGGAGTTTGCCTTCTGACTTCTTGAGCAGCTTCTTCAATCTTCTCTCAGTACTTGAGAACAATGGACTTGTCTCTAAACACGCTGCGGGGCTCATTAAAATACAGAAAAAACAAATTATTTTCCTTCCTTTAATTGTCATCATGCCTTTCAACAACTAATTGGAGTTGTTTTGTAGTTTAGCTAAGGAAAAATTTTAAAGTGAACCTCTCAAAAATGTATTTTTTGATGAAAGGGAGTGATTTATACAGAGACTTGATATGCAAGAGGGCAAGGGGTACAAATGATTTGGACACAAATATAAAGAGGCAGAAGACATTAGTAGAACCTAATCACTGACCTATTAAACTGTTATCAAGTGATTCAATAGCATTTGTTACAATTTTCACTCTGACTGAATTATAGATTCCCAATAACAACATTCACACCACAGTCAATTCACACCCACACCCAGGCAGAGATGTGTGGACACATCAAGATTTGGGTGTGTAAAGCCCCTCTCCAAAATTTTCCTGGTTGTCAGTGAAACACCCCCACACATCCCTTTGTGTTTCCCAACAGACAAGGTTCCACCAGGCCCTGCAGGGTCACAATGGCCCCTTCATTCCATGACCTTCCTTGGCTGCAGCATCAAAGGGATGGCTCAAAGGTTGTCAAGCATGGGAACAGAATGTCCAGGGAAGTGGTTGAGTCACCACAGAATCACAGAATTGTTAAGGTTGGAAAAGACCTCTGAGATCATGGAGTCCAACCATTAACCCAACACTGGCATCTTCACCACTGAACCGTGTCCCCAAGTGCCACAGCTCAGTGTTTTCTGAACACTTCCAGGGATGGTGACTGTAAGACCCCAGGTTTTATCTACAAGCTCATCAAAAGGGTTTTCCTTTAAAAAATAGACAAGGCTAAAAAAGTATCCTCCCTCTAGATATTTGCAGATGGACTTCAGTTCCTTAAGTACCTTGAGGGAGCACAGTGGAAAAGATGCAACACACTTTTGACCTCTCAGGAGGTCAAATATCACACTTTTACTGGTAAACTTGAGAAAATAAGGGAGCTTGGAAAAAGTTGAAAAGACAACCTTCAACCAAATAGAGCATTCCCCAAAGCACTGACTGAGCACAGGCCAACCCAGACAAGTCAGCAAAAACCCAACCCATCCAGTTTTAAGTTTCCTAAAATATTATGAGAGATTGAGAGAATAAGAAGAAGTAAGGAAAGAGAGAGAAGTGCAGCTCCCACCCGCAGTCTGGTGCCAGTGCAGCTTCCCCGTGCCCAGATGGAGGGTCCGACCACCTGATGGCTGCACAGGGCTCCTTTGATTTGCTCTGCCCCCTGTGCCCACCCCCAGGGGGTACTTGTGGCCCACTGGCCACTCTGGGGCTGCAGGAGGGTGAGGGGCAGAGCTGCTGGTGTGCTGGAGTCAGTGTGGGGCTGGGTTAGGGGCTCCAGGCTGTGAGATGGGGCAGTGCTCCCGGGCTGCTTTGGACTGACAGCAGCTCCAGGGCTGCCCAAGGAGGCTCCAAGGGCAGGGCAATGGAACAGGGCACCACCTCACCTTTGGCAAATTCCACCTGTCCCTTCCCCACCCACACACTGGAGTTGTTCTGAGTCAAGAATTATCCCAATAATCCAGTGTCTCACAGGTTCCTTTATTCCATGAGGTTCCACGGTGTCACAGTGGTCCCTTAGGCTCCATAGGTCCTGCACTGCCACCATGGTCACTTGATTCCAGAAGATTCCCATATGTCCCAGTGGTCCTGAGGATTCCCCAAGGTTCTGTGGTGTCCCAATTGCACAGTGATTCCATCAGGTCCAGAGTGTCCCAGCACTCCTTTGAATCCATGAGGCCCTGCAGTGTCACAATGGCCCTTGGTGCTGGGAGGTTGCCCAGGGTCACAATGGTCCCTTTGTCTCCACATGGCCCTGCAGGGTCACAGTGTCACAATGTCACAGCCAGTGTCGTGGTTTTGCCCTGGCTCAATTTACTTTTATATCTCCACATACAGTTACTACTAGTTGAGAGAAGGTTTATGCAGACAAAAAGAGACTGAATTAAAAAAAAATATGAGTATTTATTATTAACAAACTAAAACTAAAGAATTATATTTACAACAATTCTACTTGAGTAAAAGGTATTATGTATTTACAGAAGATATTTCTCCCCCCACCTCCCTTTATATCAGTCCAAGGAGGAGAAGCAGTCCTTTTCTGTTCTCAGAATTCCAGCTCTCTCTCTCCAGTAACTCTGCAGCACTTTCGTCGCAGTTGGAACCTTTTCTCCTTCTTCTCTATGTCAGCCTCCAGGGCTGGGCCTACCCCCCTCCTTGGTTCAAACCGAAGGCTGGGGGTTACTCAGGTCCTGAAGGGTCTCCTTCCATAGGCTTGCAAGGGGACACTTGCTTACTATGGATCTTCTTCCACAGGGTTACAGGGGATAATGGTTTAAGAGTTCACCCCTGTTTCCCTATGGAGGTCCCTCCCCATGGGAGAACAGTCCTTGATTGACTTCTCGGCATGGGTCTAGTCTGGATCCCTTACTCGGATCCCAATATCCCACCTGAGCCATTTTCTGCTCCAGCGTAGGTTCTCTCTAGCACCAGCAGCACGGATCCCACACATGGATCCCAACATCCCTACCTGAACCGTTTTGTGTTCCAGCGTAGGTTCTAATACCCGTCAGGGTCATAAATCTTCAACAGCAGCAGCATGGATCTCTCACTGAGATCCCAAGCTTATCTGAGCCGTCTCGCTCCAGCATAAGCATCGATCCCTTCGAGGGTCACAGAGTCTTTAACAGGACTCTGCCTCATCTGAGCCGCTTTTACTCCAGCATAAGGCTTTCTCTCTGTTAAAGTCACAAATCTCTGGTGTATCCACAAGCTCCTCTATGAGCCGCATGGGGGTCTCTTCACCCCAACAAACTTCTACAGGTGGCAGGGTTTTATTTTTCAGTCTTTACCCTGCTGAAGGGAGGGAGAGTGAAAAGGAGAAAAAGCAGTTCTCCCCCCTTCGAACTTTTCTTTTCTCTTCTGCGACTGCAGCTTTGACCTTGGAAGTCTTGTTATCTCATGGCTGGAATTCTTCTGCAGCGGTTTCTCGTCTAAGCAATTCACCTTTTAAACCTTTTTTTCTTCACTCTCTCACAAGAGAGAAGAGAGGCTTCAGTACTGCACACCTGCCCCCCCCGGCCCAAGCCGGGGAGGAGGGGGCCTTGGCCCTCCTCAGGCCCGCTGCTTCTCTCCTACATGGCTGCTGCTCCTAATTTCAACTACGCCACAACCTTCTCTTCCGTTTTCTTAAAGATGTAATTAGCAAAGGCGTCACTGAACTTTTTGATTGGTTTTTTGTCCGGAAATCACCTGGACAAAACCATCCTCAGCCCCAGGGATGGGCTGGTGGGCAAAACCACGACAGCCAGCAAGGGTTTAGAAGGGGCAGGTCCTGTTTTACCAATCTGATCTCCTTTTATGATCAAGTGATCCACCTGGTGGATGAGGGGAAGGCTGTGGATGTGTCTGACTGGACTTTAGCAAAGCCTTGGACACTGTCTCCGATAATATACTCCTGGAAAAGCTGCAGCCCATGGCTTGGACAGGGCACTCTGTGCTGGGTTAGGAACTGGCTGGAGGGCAAAGCCCAGAGAGTGCTGGTGAACGGGGCTGCATCCAAATGGGATCCAGTCACCAGTGTTGTCCCCCAGGGATCAGTGCTGGGCCCAGTCCTGTTTAACATCTTTATCGATGATTTAGAGGAGGGGATTGAGTCCACCATTAGTAAATTTGCAGACGACACCAAGTTGGAAGGGAGTGTTGACCTGCTGGAAAGCAGGAGGGCTCTGCAGAGGGACCTGGATAGACTGGAGAGTTGGGCTGATTCCACGGGATGAAGTTCAACAAGGCCAAGTGCCGGGTCCTGCACTTTGGCCACAACAACCCCTGCAGCGCTACAGGCTGGGCACAGAGTGGCTGGAGAGCAGCCAGGTGGAAAGGGACCTGGGGGTGCTGATTGACAGGAAGCTGAACATGAGCCAGCAGTGTGCCCAGGTGGCCAAGAAAGCCAATGGCATCCTGGCCTGCATCAAGAACAGTGTGGCCAGCAGGAGCAGGGAAGTGATCCTTCCCCTGTACTCTGCGTTGGTGAGGCCGCACCTTGAGTATTGTGTTCAGTTCTGGGCCCCTCAGTTCAGGAAGGACATGGAGGGGCTGGAGCGGGTCCAGAGAAGAGCAACCAGGCTGGTGAAGGGACTTGAGCACAAGTGCTATGAGGAGAGGCTGAGGGAGCTGGGGTTGTTTAGTCTAGAGAAGAGAAGGCTTAGAGGTGACCTCATCACTCTCTTCAACTACCTGAAGGGAAGTTACAGCCAGGTGGGGGTTGGTCTCTTCTCCCAGGCAACCAACAACAGGACAAGGGGACATGGGCTCAAGCTCTGCCAGGGGAAGTTTAGGTTAGATGTTAGGAAGAAATTCTTTACAGAGAGGGTGATCAGGCATTGGAACAGCCTGCCCAGAGAGGTGGTGGATTCACCATCCCTGGAAGTTTTTAAAAAGAGATTGGACATGGCCCTTAGTGCCATGATATAGTAATTAGAGTTGGATCAGTGGTTGCACTTGATGATCTTGGAGGTCTTTTCCAACCCAATCTATTCTATGATTCTATGATGTTACTCCTACCCCTCTGATGGCACCAGTGTCCTTCAATGTCACTGCTGTCCCCAGGGGTGTCACCGGGTCTTCTTGTGATATCACTGCTCCCCAGTGATGTCACCCCTGTCTCCAGGGTGTCACCCGTGTCCTGGGGGTGGCACTTACAGCAGACTCCAAAGACACACACTCAGACTGTTGGCAGGCAATGACCTTTATTATCAACACTCAGAGATCTTTTCTAGGCTTTTCCCCTGTCCACGCCACACAAGTTATTCTTCATTGGCTCTGTGCCTCTGGACACGCTTCAGCTCATCTTCTGAGAGGTGCTCAGTGTCTTTGTGCCTGCTGGCACATCTCAAAACAACACCTGTCACTTACTGCAGTTTTTCCTCTTCTGCTTTCTCATTCTGGATGTTTCCATTCCTTTACAAGCTCACAGCTGTAACTGCTCGAATCCAAGGCCTAAGCTGCCCACAGCCCAGCCCTTTCCACAATTCCCCCTTTTTGTTTTCCTGACGAGCACTGGCAGGCAGTAAATGCCCAGCTTTACCACTTGTTTGGGCCAGGCACTAAAACTCTCTCCATTCAACCACCCAGCAATGCCAAAAATCCTTTGTCCTGTGCTATCCTCCAAGTTGCCTCCTGCAAGCCCGCCATGCTCCTGTACATGGAACAGAGCAGGGTTTTTAAGGATTAACTCAGATGGAGTTTAGTACCACCTTCTGTCAAAGATGCTCTGGTCATGTTGAAATATAACAGAGACAGCTTGTTCTGTTCTGCTGACTGTACTGAAGTAAGAGATAGAAGGGATGTTCTTTGAGCAGCGCAGCAGTCATGATTAATGATAAGGTGGGCATTTGAGGGGGATAAGAAGGCCATTGGTCAGGAGATTTTGCAAACTCCAGAAACTAGGTCATTGAACAAAGGAAGTAGAAAAGTTCACATGAGGAAGAAGAACAAAAGACCCCCCAGATGAGGCCGAAGAACAGGAATGACCACCTAACCACCCCCTGCAAAAAAAAAGATGATTCTAGAAGACTCTGCCTCAAGCTCTGCCTAAACCCCACCTATTATCACTCTGCACCGTTAGATGTTGCAATTCTATGAATATGTACATAAAAATGTTGTAACCTCTCATGAAAACTGTATAAATTACCTGATTTTTCACTGGAAACTCGTGAGCTGGTTTGTCAAACGCGAGTTGGCCAGCATCCCCAACAGCGCTCAAAATAAATACCTTGGTACTTAAAGACAATATCTGTCTCTTGAGCACTTAATTCTGTGCCATTTTTGCATCATTCCTGGTGAGCCAGCAGGAGTTAACTCTGCTGGTGCTGGAATCCAGGGGGCCTGGGGATCCTCGGGGGCCCCCGACTGGATCTTCGATGGGCGAGACTCCCCCACCCCTCGGCTTCTCACACAGGTGGACAAGGACTTCTGCTCAACATAAAAAGGTATTTATATTTGCTTTTTGTTTGATTTCATTGAATTTACCCCTTAAACTGGAGATGGGATGTTGTCTCACAGGGTTATGAGAAGGGATGCCTTCTGGGTTTGTATTATATTGTATTTGACCAAAAATTGTTTGTTTTGACTTGAAGATTTGGGGGCTTTGTTCTTATGCTTCCTTTGGGTTGTCTTAAGATTTGGGAAGCGAAAAGTTTCCTTTAGGTTTTCTTAAGATTTGGGAACTAAGATGCTAAGTTTCTTTTTGATTTTCTTCTTATCTTGTTAAGGAATTCCTGGAATGTAACAACTGAAATAGCTCTCTGTGGTTTTATCTGTTTGGTTTGTTTGGTGTGCTGTTTTGTTCTATGTTCTAAATTAGAGTCAAGTAAAGATCTTTGATGGGAAGTGATTCTGGTAACTCTGAGCAAGTAGCTGAGAACTTACCATGCCGTTTGAAACCTAGAATTAAAATTTGTCCTGTATGCAAATGCTCATTATTGTGAGGGCTCTATGCAACCATTGTAATAAATACACTTTAGGACCAAGGGGAATGCAAGAGATAGGGCTAAATCCAACTCTGAATTAATATTGTATGAGGTGTGGAGCTAATCAAAGCATGGAAGAAACCCAGTGGGCCAGATATCAGTCCTACAACTAATAGGTTTGTGTTTCTGAAAGTTTCCTCCAATCTACTGTGAAGTGTGTATTTTGTGGTCTACAGCAACATCTTGTGACTTTGTGTGGTCATGCGATTAAACCCTGTAAAACTGATGAGAGAGGGAAACTTTTGGGAAAGCTTGGAGTGTGTCAGTGTGTGTATGAGAGGCAGTTTTTACTGCAAGGCGAGTGAGGAGTCCCAGCCTGTGGTTCTGTGGTGGGCACAGGCCAGAAACAGACAAAGTGATCGATCAGTGAATATATGAAGTGGTGGGATAGGTTGAGCAATATTTTGAGATGAGAATCGGAGTTTTATAAGAAACCCACTTGGCTAGAGGATGTTGAGTGGAGCAGAGCACAGTTAGAATTGGAACAAGAAATTCAGCGGCAGGAAGTGCTTGAAGAATTAGGAGGAACATTGCATAAATTTATAGATCATTTAGAACGAAAGGGATAGGATCTATTAGTAATTGAGAACTTTAGTAATTGGGAACCTGTGTGGGCTCATGATCCTTATATAGGGTGGTATATTACTGATTCTGGGAGTGTTCAATAATTTGATTTAATCTGATGAACGGGGGTTGTAGCTAAGATGTGTTATCCCCCCAAAGAGACTGAGAAATAAGGCTAAATAGAGGTCTTGGACTGTGGTGTGTGCTCTGAGAAAAGCACGGTGCCTCCAGTAGCAACTGATGCGTTGTAGATAGATATACCAGACTCCTTAGAGAGATGGGGAATGGGCTGAGCAAAGAGATAAATACCAAAACACCACTGGGATTCATTTTAAAACATTGAAAAGAATTAGGAGGAATTCCCGGAGGGAATCTGAACAAAAAGACATTCTTAAAGTATTGTCAAAACTGGTGGCCTCTGTATACATTGGGTGATGGTGAAAAATGGCCACCCGAAGGAAGTCTTAATTCTACTACAATTTTACAGCTCATGCTGTTTCTCCGTAGAGAGCAAAGGTGGGATGAAGTAATGGACAAAGACATGTTTTTCACCTTAAGAAATGAACCTGAATGGTAGAAAAACTGTGGAATATCCCACCACAAGACCCTTTTGTTTTGGCATTTGAAGAAAGTTAGAAAAATCATAAGCCTAATAAATGTTGCTGTAATATTTGTAGTGTTGGACAGCAGTGTCCTAAGTTGGGAAAAAGAGAGAGTGATGAGGAGAGCATTATAGACCCTCAGGAACTCCAGCTGACCCCTGGTAGGGTAAATTGGAGACCAGAGCCCGTTAGGCAGAGACCTGACAGCCCCCAGGAATTGGGATTAGATGCGACAGACACTGAAAGTACAGCAGAGAGTAGGGATAACCCCCAAGAGGGGGTGAGTAGTACACATTGGGGTCTGACCACGGGACAGAAAGCTGGGGGCAAGACTTGGGGGTAGAACAAAAGTGAGAGCTGAGAGCAGCCACACTGTTGCCCCTTTAAGATCGGTAATAACAGCTGCAGGCACTCCAACAAAAATGAAGGTGCCACTTTCAGTGAGTGATTTGAACAACTAGAGGGAGGAAGCAAAACTGTTTAGGGAAAACCCTGAAAAGATGGGTAAGAGATTTGAATTAATTGTGAAAAATCAGGGCATAGATTGGTCAGATACTGACTTGATTGTCTCAAAACTGACGGAAACAGAAAAAGAGCAAGTAATAAAAGCAGCAAGAAATCATGTGGAAGGGCAGATTGCAACAAATGTTGTAAGGGGAGACAAAGATAATATTTTTCCAGTGCAAAAACCTAATTGGGACCCAAACGAGCCGGGCCAGTAGAAGTTATTGGAACAATACAGAAGATTGGTCAAGGTGGGATTGTGGAATGCTACACCTAAAGCAGTGAATTGGGTTGCCTTGTACCATGTAAGGTAAGGACGGGACGAGACCCCCACGGCATTCTTAGACAGACTTAGAGCTGTCAAGAGAAAATACCCTACCCTGGATCCATCATCAGAGACAGGTAAACAACAACTGGTGGGGTTGTTCATGGGACACAGTAACCCTGATATTAGAAAAAGGTTACAGAAACTGATTATCTTTCCAATAAAGATTTAGAGGTGTTATTGAATGAAACCTAGAAAGTGTACAACAACAGGGAGAAAAGACAAGATAGAAAACTTACAAATATAAAACTTACAAATGTTGTGGTTGCTGCTTTAATTCAGAATTCAAATATTAGGGGTCACGGCAGAGGGCAGGCAATGTGAGGAAGAGGGGGCTCACCTTTTCAACAAGCAAGAGAGGGACAAAATCAATGTGCCCATTGCATGCAGGAGGGACACTGGAAATGGGATTGCCCCACATTGGCAAATGGGAACCCAGGAGGAGCTGTCATCGCTCATCAGACCAGGGAATGAGGGGGACCAGTGAGTCATTCCCTGGCAGACTCACTGGTTAAACTGGAGCAAGGGGAAGGTGAAAAAGAATTAGGCTTTCTGATCGACACTGGAGCCACTTTTTCAGTTCTAAGCCAAGAACTAGTGCCTAAAAGTGGTAAATTTGTTCAAGTCGTGGGAGTAACAGGTCAATGAGAAAAAGCTTGCTTTCTGAAACCCTTCCAGTACAAAGTTGGGAAAAAATGGGAATTCATCAATTTTTAGATCTGCCTAATTCCTCAAAGCCTCTGTTGGGTAGAGATTTATTGGAAAACCTGGGAGCTGTGATTAAATTTGAAAAAGGTAAACTTGAATTTCAGGTAAACAAAGAACAACTAATAGCAGCCCTGAGTTTGGTCCTAAGTTGCATAAAGCCAGAGTAAAACAATCAAAATATCAGTCAAATTTTAGATGGAGTCTATTCCTTGGTAGGGCCTACAGATGTACCCAGTAAATCAAAAAAGGCAACTCCTATTCAGATAGAATTATTACCAGGAGCAAAGCCAGCAGTCAGGAAACAATATCCAGTGAGGTTAGGAGGCAGAAAAGGAATTGAACCAATAAGTGAAAACTTTTTGAAGTTGGGACTTCTAATAGAGTGTGAATCAGACTTTAACACTCCAATTCTCCCAGTTAAGAAACCAAGTGGAACTTACAGACTAGTTCAGGATTTAAGGGGAGTAAAGGAGATAACTAAAACCTTATACCCCGTGGTAGCAAATCCCTATACACTTCTAACAAAATTGAGAGAGAATTTGATTGGATTCACAGTGTTAGATTTCAAAGATACCTTTTTCGGTCCTCTCCTAGCTCAGGAAAGTCAAAAGATTTTTGCTTTGATGTGGGAATCTGTCCATAGTGGGAGAAAGATGCAATTAAGTTGGACAGTCTTCCCACAGAAATTTAAAAATAGTCCCACTTTGTTCAGTGACCAGCCAGTCCAAGAGCTGGAACAATGGCAGCAGCCACCGGCGGATGGCGTTCTGCTACAATATGGAGATGACTTGTTAATAGCGACCAGAACAGAAGAAGTGAGTGTGCAGTGGACAATCTCTCTCTTAAACTTCTTGGGTTTAAACGGTTCCCGAGTTTCCCGACAGGAAGCACGACTGGTGCAAGAGAAAGTGGTGTACCTGGGGTATGAAGTCTCTGGTGGACAATGTTCCCTGGGAACAGCAAGAAAGGAAGCATCTGCCAGACACCCAGCCCAGAAACAGGGGGAGATCTCCAAGCCTTTCTAGGAATGACAGGTGGGTGTAGTTTATGGCTCTATCAGTAGGGAATACTTGTAAAGCCTTTCTAGGACCTGCTGAAAAGAACCCAAAAGAACATCATGTGGAGCCCCGAGACAGACGAGGCCTTCAAAGGCCTGAAGCGGGAGCTCAGGAGGGCTCCGGCGTTGGCTTTGCCTGACGGGACGAAGCCCCTTTGGTTGTTGTGCCATGAACGTCAAGGAATGGCTTTGGGGGTCTTGGGCCACCAAGCAGGGCCATCCAGGAGGGCCGAGCTCGACTGCAAACAGTGGGATGGAGTCAGCAAGGGATGGCCCAGCTGTCTGACAGCAGTGGCTGCAGCAGTCATGGACCACTGTCCCAGTGATGTCACTGATATCCCCAATGATTTCACCACTGTGCCTGTGATTTCACTGTTGTCCCTGTGATGTCAGCAATGTCCCTGTGATGTCACCAGAAACCTGTGATGTCACTGGTCTTCAGTGATGTCACTGTTGTCCCTAGGGGTGGTCCCTGTGTCCCCAGTGATTTTAGGGCTGTCCCATGTGAAGTTACCACTCTCCCCAGCAATGTCATTGTTCCCCAATGATGTCCCTGAAGTCCCTGTGATGTCACCACTGACCCCAGAGGTGGCACCATGTCCCTGTGATGTCACCTCTTTCCCTTTGAAAGCAACGCTATCCCCAGGGGTGGAACCCCTGTCCCTGAGATGTCACCGCTGTCCCCAGTGATGCCACCAGACCCCTGTGATGTCACTGGTCTCCAGTGATGTCACCAAAGTCCCTGTGACATAACTGCTGTCCCTGTGATGTCACTGGTGGTTATTGATATCACTGCTGTTCCCAAAGGTGTTACCACTGTCCCCTGTGATGTCACTGCTGTCCTCAGGGTGTCACCCATGTCCTGTAGGAGGCACCTATGTCCCTGAGATGTCACTGGTCCCCAATGATGTCAACACTGTCCCTGTGATGTCACTGTTGTTCCCAATGATGCCACCGTTGTCCACTGTGATGTCACTGGTGTCTCTATGATGTCATCCCTGTCCTTGTGAAGTCAGTACTGTCCCCTCTGATGTCACTGATGTCCCTGTGACATCACGGCTGTCCCTTTGTTGTCACCAGTCCCCTGTAATGCCATTGGTCCTCAATGATGTCCCTGTGATGTCACCACTGTCCCCTGTGACAATAACAATATCCCCGATCAAATCACTGGTGTCTCTGTTATGCCAACACTGTCCCTGTAAAGTCACCGATGTTCCTGTGACATCAGGGTTGTCCCTTTGTTGTCAACAGTCCCCTGTGTTGTCACTGGTCCCAAATGATGTCATCAATGTATCTGTGATGGCACCACTATCCCCTGTGATGTCACCAGTGACACCAATATTATCTGGTGTCTTTGTGATGTCACCCCAGCCTTCTGAAGTCACCAATGTCCCCTGTGATGTCAAAGGTGTTCCTGTTAATGTCACTGGTGTCTCTGTGGTGTCATCACTGTCCCCTGTGATGTCAACAATGTCCCCCGTGATGTCCTGCTGTCCCTGTAATGTCACCACTGTGCCAAGCCATGGCACCATGTCCCCATCAGTGATGTCCCTGTGATATCACAGCTGTCCCTTTCTTGTCAACAGTCCCCTGTGATTTCACCCATCTCCCTATGATGTCACCACTGTCCCCTGTGATGTCAACAATGACCCCAATGATGTCAGTGGTGTAACTGTGATGTCACCCCTGGCCTTGTGAATCACTGAAGTCCTCTGTGATGTCACCAATGTCCCTGTGACATCACAGATGTTCCTTTGTTTTCACCAGTCACCTGTGATGTCACTGGTCCTCAGTGATGTCACCAATGTCCATGTGTTTTCACCAAACCCCTTTGATGTCACTGGTGTCCTTGTGACATCACAGCTCTCCCCTTGTTTTAACCAGCCCTCTGTGATGTCACTCATCCCCAATTATGTCACTGCTGTCCGTGTGGTGTCACCACTGTGCCCTGTGGTGGCACCGTGTCCCCGTGATGTCATCGATATCCTTGTGATGTCACTAGACCCCTGTGATTTCACCGATGTCTGTGTGAAATCACTGATGTCCCCTGTTCCCCTGTGATGTCACTGATTTCCCTGTAATACCATGACTGTCCCTTTGTTTTCATCAGTCCCCTGTGATGTTGCTGGTCCCCAATTATGTCACCACTGTCCCCTGTGATGTCACCAATATCCCCAGTGATGTCACTGATGTCTCTTTGATGTCAGCCATGTACTTGTGATGTCACTGTGTCCCATGTTATGTCACTGATGTCCCTGTGACATCACAGCTGTCTCTTTGTTTTCACCACTTCCCTGTGATGTCACTCGTCCTCAGTGATGTCACCAATGTCCCTTTCATTAAGGTTAGGGGGTAGGGTTAGGGTTTAGGATTTAGGGTTTGGGTTAGGGTTAAGGGTTAGGGTTAGGGTTAGGGGTTAGGGTTTAGGGTAGGCTTAAGCTTAGGTTTAGGCTTAGGTTTTAAGGTTAGGGTTAGGGCTTAGTGTTAGGGTTAGGGCTAGGGGTAAGGGTTAAGTTAGGGTTAGGTTTTAGGTAACCTTTTGGTTAGAATAAAGGATGGGGTTAGGGTTAGGGTTAGGGTTTACAGTTAGGATTGGAGTTAGGGTTTAGAATTAGGGTTTAGGGTTAAATTTAGGGTTTAGGTAACTTTTTGGATAGAGTAAGGGATAGGGTTACGATTAGGGTTTGGGTGAGGGTTAGAATTAAGGTTGTATGAGACAAAAACATCCCCTTTCTCTTCCCTGTCTCGGTGTGGGGCGGCGAAAATCGCCCTTGTCAGGGACCCCCTGCAGGCTCTGCTCCTCCGGTGATCCAACAGCGTCCCCTGCTGACCGGGATTGGAATTGCACCAAAAAGCGAGGAATATCGGACGGTTTCTTTTTTTTTGAGGGGAATTTTTGGTACAGGATTATTTGCTTGGTATTGTGTTCTTTTGTTGTTCTTCCAACACACATATATCCTTTAATAAAGGGCTGTTATTTTTCCTTTCTCCATATTTCCTCTCCATACTTGGAGCCTCCTAATTTTGGATTTACAATAGCTTAGAAGGAGGAGTTTGGTCTTCCTCCTAACTCATCCTCCTTAGCCAAACACTTGTGTTTCATTAAACTGAGGGAGGTGCAAAGTCATGCTTTGTTTACAGCTCAGAGATCTTGCAGGTTCTTCCCATTTGCCTCTGCCCCTCTCAGAGAACTTTTCTGGACATCTTCCCTGCCTGCACCAGGGGATTTCACAAAACTGGGAGCTGGGGTATTTCATGGAGAAGGACATGGGGGGGTTGTTCTGAGGCCTCTCCAAGCCAATGTTTCCTTCAGGAGAGGTAAAACCAGGACACTGGGGGGAAACAGCAGAAATGCAGCTCCTCCAGCAATGGCAGCTCCTCCAGGAATTTCCAGCACATGCCCACAGATCCTCCCAGATGGGTGAGGCAGACATCAAGATTTGATGTTAATGTCCTGTTTGGGATAACTTAGGAGATGGCTGCATCCCCTCTCCCTCACCCGTAGGCTGGAGATGCTGCTGTCTGGGATCAGGAGGTGCCTGTGTGGGGGTTCAGCACCGCTGCCTTGGTGCAAGTATAAGAAGCGTTTGGGCGATACTCCCGGGCACGTGGTGTGACTCTGGGGGATGGTCCAGTGAAGGCTCAGGAGTTGGACTCGATGATCCTTGTGGGTCCCTTCCAACTTGGAATACTGGGTGGAATACTGTGAAGTACCACAGGGCTGTGTGTGAGCAGAGAGCAGGGGCTGAGCAAAGCAGAGCAGGGCAGTGGCAGCACAACCCTTGAGCACTGCCCCAAGCGGACTGAGCCCAAAGGGGAGCTGGGGGTGGGGTTGGTCCCACTCAGGTTAGGGGGCAGAGACACGGGGACAGCAGGGAGTGCAGGACAGGGAGAGCATCAGAGGGAAGTGATGGGCATGGGGATGTCTCCAGGCTGGGCTCTCCCAGTGCTCAGTGGCCCCATCTCTCCAGGACGAGGGTGCTAATGGGTGTGGACGACAAGAGGAGCAAGGTGAGGGCACAGCACAGGATCCAGATTCAGAGGGGAATGGCTGACCCTGGAAGAAGGGTGGGTCACAATATGGACAAAATATGTCTAGGAGGGAGGAACACTACCTCTACCAAAAATCCCCCTCAAAAAAAAAGGAAATAGTCCGGTATTCCTCTTTTTTTGGCAGAATTCCAATCCCGGTCAGCAGGGGCCACTGTTGGATCACCAGAGGGGCAGAGCCTGCAGGGGCTCCCTGACAAGGGCGATTTTTCACCCCACACAACGAGAAGGGCAAGAGAAAAGGGATGTTTCTACCTCATCCAAGGAGAAGGGTCAGGTGAAATGTCCCCCAAGAGTAGCTCTCTGTCTCCTGGAGTTTTAACCAAAACCTGCTGCAGGGGGCTCCTGTGGGGACATCAAACCCAGCCCACATGGGAATATGCAGAGCTCTTTTTTTTCTAAAACTTTAACAATATGAGAAACCTATATCTACCAACTGATGACAATTTTGATGCAGGGACAGATGTGACCCTGTGACTTCACATGGTATTTTAATGCTCCAATGGTATGGGCCTTTCTGGGTCCAGCCAGGGCTAAAAATTAGCTTTTTCTGGGATTTAGGTTTGGAAAGAAAATCCAAGGAAAGAAAGGAGAGGCAGTAAAACAGTATGAATCTGAAGGAATGAGGGTCTGGTGGATGTCTCAGCTGAGCTCAGGCCGCAGACATCTCCCCTTTCTCTCACCGTGTAGCCCCACAGACCCTTCGTGTCTCCCCAACCACCCCTTTGTATCTCCAGAGCTGTCACTGGGCAGCTCAGCCCTATTCCGGGAGGGACTGTGGGAGGCAGAGGTGCAGTCAGGGAGAGAAATCCATGTTTGTTCTCCCCGGGAGCAGAAGCACCTGAGCATTGCACACCCCCCCTAGCCCTGAGCACAGCAGGGCCTCTGCCCCTGTGTGCCTGTGCAGCCAGGGGAGCACTGGTGTGGGTACAGAGAAGAGCACACCCACAGCTGGATGCCGTGGTTATGGACACACAGCTTCCTTTGGACACAGGGGATGGAGATGTCTTCACTCGAGGGGCTCAGGTCTCCATGTCCAATCCAGGGAATAGATAGGATCTGGATTTATCCCTCAGACATTGTCAATACATGTGCCAGTCACAAAGATGCTTTGGGATCAAGGCATCCAGAAGAAATTTCTGATGAGCCTGGGACTGGTGGAAGGGTTGGGTGTGGACATGTTGGCAAGGCCAGGGATTGTGGGGAGGGATTGCCCTGTCAAGCCAAGTGCTGGCAATCCCCACCAGAACTGCACCAGAACTGGTGCAGACGTCCCCATGGGTTGGCTCAGGGCAGATTCCTGAACACAGGGACAAACCTGCTGGGAGTTACAGGGATGTCTGTAAACCCCATGTGCTGTGGGGTTGGAAGTGGGGTTGGGAAGGGAAAGGAGAAGAAGACAGTGAGAGGAGGAGCTGAAGGAGCAGCCCCAATGCTCCCAGTTCCCAGCCCTTGCCCAGCCCAACAAAACCCAAACAAGCCCAGCCTGGAACTCCCAACCCCATCTTCCCAGCTCAGGAGCTCTGTCAGAGAGAACAGGCCGGGCTGGGCAATTCTCCCTGGGCACTGGCTGTGCTGGAGCTCCCTGGGCTGGCTGAGGGAGGGCCTCACCGAGACAGAGGTTGTGCTGCTGTTCAGCTTTTATACATGAGGCTTTAGAGGGAAAAAGGAAAGCTCGCTATTTCCCCTGCTGGCTGCAAGCCCTGCACAAGCCTCTGGCCCTGGGATACAGGAGAGCTGCAGGGAACTGGTCCCTTTGCCTTCAGTTTTGGTTTGATTCTTTTCCCCAGTGGTCCCTGCCCCACCAGGGGGCCCAGGATGGCCCATCTCCATCACCCCACAGCCCACAGGGATTGCTGCTCAGCTTTGGCATCTCTCTCTGCAGGCCCCTGCAAGGAAAAAAAAGGCAGAGGTGGGAGGCAGAGATCCTGCACAGCTCTTGTTTTTCATTCTCTGAGCCACACAGTGAGGATGCTGGGCTGAACCTCCACACCTCACTCAGAGAGGGATTTTTTAAGCCCACCCTACAAAACAGTGACTTCCATTTCCCAGGTTGGCCTCTCCCAAGCTCTCAGCAGCAGAGCACAGCCAGAGTGGGGAGGAGCTCTGCTGGTTCCACTCAGGCCAACTCAGACACTCCATTCTTGTGTCCAGGGGATGGGAGCCAATGTGTGCCTGGGGCAGGGATGCATTTGGTCTCTCCCTCCCGACTTTGACATTAAGCACAAGAACCTCTTGGATAAAGGCTTTGTCTTCTCAACAGCTTTCCTTGCCTCATTTGACAAAGGAAAGGCCCGAGAGGCTCAGCTGCCTGTGAAGTGAGGGGAGGATGCTGCCATCCTAAGGAAGCACGGCTCAGACAGCAGCAGCCAGCATCAGAGTGCAATTCCAGCCTCAGATTTTCCTCTCCATACCCCCAAATCACTCCCCTTCCACCACAAAACAGTGGGAGGCTGCAGCCAGGAGGAGGAGCGATGTGCTCACCAAGCCTATCGTGAGGTCCTGGGAAAACCTCTGGAAGCTGTTGGGGAAGACGAGTGGAAGCAGAGAGCAGGATATGACCTTAGACACGAGATAGATCCCAGCTGATGAACCTCCCAATGTCCCTGTGGGGGCAGCTGGGCAGCCTTGGCCCAGTGCTGAGGGACCTTGGGTGGGAGGGAGGGAATCCCTGCCCTTCAGTGGCTGTGCCTGCCTGGAAGCTGGACCTGCTGCCTGGGAGGAGAAAGGCACAGGCTGAGAGCCTGCAGCTCCCCCAGGTACTGCACACCCTGAGACACTGTGGGGCCCCCTGAGCCACCCTCTGTCAACTGTGGGGATCAAGAAATGAATGCCCTGCCCAGCTGTGGCTCTGGATTAGATCTGACACCACCACTCTCCCCTTGCTGTGATGCAGGGGCAGGAGAGGAGCAGGACACTCTCCTATGACTAGGAAATTGTCCCCAGTGGTTGTAACAGGGTGAGTTCAAAAGGATGCTGAGGTTGAAAACCAAGATACTGCTGAAAGCTCATCAATAAACCCAATATTTATTACAGAAAGTGACCAAGTTAATGGGAACCCGAGAGACAGGAAAGGAGAGGAGTGAACTGAGCCCTCAGGGAAACCCCCACTCACTCAGGTGTGTTTTACGAGGTTGTCTTACTGACCCCAGGATAACCAGAATTCCCCACAGCAGAGGCTGCATCCTTGGAGGGTCAGCAGGCTCACAAAGATAGTGGCGTCTCCACAAAAGGCAACGTTGTCATAGAATCATAGAATCATAGAATAGATTGGGTTGGAAAAGACCTCCAAGATCATCAAGTCCAACCACTGATCCAACTCTAATTACTATATCATGGCACTAAGGGCCATGTCCAATCTCTTTTAA
>NW_026087949.1:0-24228 GCF_022539395.1 Myiozetetes cayanensis | reverse complement strand
GAAATCACTGCTGCCTCCCTTCTGAATCACCCTCAGGACATGGACAAGCGTGTATTTGGTTTTGTCTCCATGAGGCCCTGCAGTGCCAAAATGACCCCTTGATTCCAGGAGGTTGCTCAGTGTCCCCGGGATCCTTTGGCTCCAGAATGCCCTGGAGTGTCACAGTGGTCCCCTTGAGTCCATGAGGTGTCCTCAGTGTCATGATGGCCCCTTGATATCATGGGGTTCCCCAGTGTCCCAAGATCCATTTGGCTCCAAAAAGGCCCTGCGGTGTCACAGTGACCCCTTCATTTCATGAGGTTCCACGTTGTCCCAGGGTTTCTTTGTTTCCAGGAGGCACCACAGTGACACAGTGGCTCCCTGATTTGATCAGGTTCCAAAAGTTTTCAGGGCTCCTTTTGTTCCATAAGGCCCACACAGACAAAAGTTGGGGGGAGATTAGGAGAAACTGGGAGAAAAAGGATTGGATATTTGGGCAAGGAAAGAGTGGCCTTGCGAATAGAGATGAAATATTTTGATGACATAAAAGTATGAATGCTGAGGTACTGAAACACTGCCTGGACATACGTTCCTGCTGGACATTTACACTATTTCTAACCTCAAGCCCCAGTCTAGAAGTGCTGCCCTTCTAATAGAAAGGAATCTACTGCTGTAATCCCAACCTCAACAGGACCCTGAAGGCAAGGACCAAACCCAGAACTCCAGACTCCAATTTGTCCTCCCATCCCAATCCCCAACCAGCTTTGTTAGTATGAAAGAAAGACCAAGCCTGAATCCTAACCCAGTCCAAAAATCTCTTCCCCTAATCATGAACCAGACCCCACCAGCAGAACAACAAACCTGCCAAAGTTCTGCCCAATCCCCACCCTGAGCTCTAAAGCCCAAGCCCTGACCATGAAGCACCCCCACAGACCTTGGGAGCAGGGCAAGGACCTGCAGGGCCCAGAGCAGGCCCAAGGGGTTGGCAGAGCAATGGGAGGTGACCTGGATCTGCTCAGCTGTGCAGGGACCCCAACAGAAGGGCCTGGGCTCTCTCAGGGATGTCCTGTGGCACAGGGGCTCAGCATCCAAGCCAAGAAGGCCAAGTGCACATGGCAGCAGCCAGAGCTGGGGGACAGCAGAGCCATCAGGGAGGGCCCAGAAATGCTGCTGGGAGGGGGGTGGGAAAGCAGGAGGGGTGTGTGCAGCCTGCAAGGCCAGAGGAGCAGCAGGGCCAGGGGAGCACAGCCTGCAGCAGAGATGGCCAAGGGCTCTGGCAGGGCTGCAAGGCCCAAAGGCACCCAGGCCTTTGTGCCCTTGGCTCTGGCAGCTGCCTCTGCCCCTCAGGCCACCACAAGCAACTTTCCTTTGTCTGCCTGCACTCCTGGCCTGCAAGGATCTGCTCCAAGGAGTCCCTGGGGAGGCTTTGTCAGTGCCTGCCCCCAGTGGGGCCCAGTAATGCTTCAAGGGACTGGGAGTTTGGCTTCTGACTTCCTGAGCAGCTTCTTCAATCTTCTCTCAGTACTTCAGGATGATGGACTTGTCTGTAAACACACCGTGGGGCTCATTAAAATACAGAAAAACAAATTATTTTCCTTCCTTTATATATCTTCATACCTTTCAAATACTAATTGGTGTTTATTTGTAGTTTTGCTAAGTAGGAAAATTTTAAAGTGGACGTCTGAAAAATATATTTTTTTGATGAAAGGGAGCGATTTGCACAGAGCCTTTGGATGCAAGTGGGCAAGGGGTACAAATGATTTGGTCACAAATATAAAGAGGCAGAAGAGATTAGTAGAACCGAATCACTGACCAACTTAACAGTTATCAAGTGTTTCAATAGCATTTGTTACAGTTTTCACAGTGACTGAATTACAGATCCACAATAACAACATTAACACCACAGTCAATTCACACCCACACCCAGGCAGAGATTTGTGGACTCATCAAGATCTGGGTGTGTAAAGGTCCCTCTCCAAAATTCTCCTGGTTGTCACTGAAACACCCCCACACATCCCTTTGTGTTTCCCAACAGACAAGGTTCCACCAGGCCCTGCAGGGTCCCAATGGCCCCTTCATTCCATGAGTTGCCTTGGCTGCAGCATCAAAGGAATGGCTCAAAGGTTACCAAGCATTGGAACAGAATGTCCAGGGAAGTGGTTAAGTCATAAGAGAATCACAGAATTTTTAAGTTGGAAAAGACTTCTGAGATCATGGAGCGCAACCATGAACCCAACACTGGCATCTTCACCACTGAACCGTGTCCCCAAGTGCCACAGCTCAAGGTTTTCTGAACATTTCCAGGGATGGTGACTGTAAGACCCCAGGTTTGAGCTATGAGCTCATCAAAGGGTTTGCCTTTAAAAAATATACAAGACATCAAAAATATCCACCCTCCAAATATTTGAAAATGGACTTCAGTTCTTTAAGTACCTTGAGGGAGCAGTGGAAAAGATGCAACACACTTTTGACCTCTCAGGAGGTCAAAAAACACACTTTTACTGGTAAACTTGAGAAAAGAAGGGAACTTGGCAAAAGTTGAAGGGAAAACATTCAACCAAATAGAGCATTCCCCAAAGCATTGACTGAGCACAAGCCAACCCAGACAAGTCAGCAAAAACCCAACCCATCTAGTTTTAAATTTCCTAAAATATTATGAGAGATTGAGAGAACAAGAAGAAGTAAGGAAAGAGAGAGAAGTGCAGCTCCCACCCGCAGTCTGGTGCCAGTGCAGCTTCCCCGTGCCCAGATGGAGGGTCCAACCACGCGATGGCCGCATGGGGCTCCTTTGATTTGCTCTGCCCCCCGTGCCCACCCCCCAGGGGGGACTTGTGGCCCACTGACCACTCTGGGGCTGCAGGAGGGTGAGGGGCAGAGCTCCTGGTGTGCTCCAGCCAGTCTGGGGCTGGGTTAGGGGCTCAGGCTGTGGGATGGGGCAGTGCTCCTGGGCTGCTTTGGACTGACAGCAGCTCCAGGGCTGCCCAAGGAGGCTCCAAGGGGTGGGCAATGGAACAGGGCACCACCTCACCTTTGGGAAATTCAACCTGTCCCTTCCCCACCCACACACACACTGCACTTGTCCAAAGTCAAGAATTATCACAATAATCCAGTGTCTCACAGGTTCCTTTATTCCATGAGGTTCCACAGTGTCACAGTGGTCCCTTATGCTCCATAGGCCCTGCACTGTGACCATGGTCCCTTGATTCCAGAAGATTCCAATATGTCTCAGTGGTCCTGAGGATTCCATGAGGTTCTGTGGTGTCCCAATTGCACAGTGATTCCATCAGGGTCAGAGTGTCCCAGCACTCCTTTGAATCCATGAGGCCCTGCAGTGTCACAATGGCCCTGGTGCTGGGAGGTTGTACAGGGTCACAATGGCCCCTTTGTCTCCACATAGCCCTGCAGGGTCACAGTGTCACAGTGTCACAGTGTCACAATGCCCCCTTGATTCCAGGAGGTTCAGCACCTTCCCAGGACTCCTTTGGTTCTGTGACACCCTGGAGTGTCATCAAGGCCCCTGGATTTTTTGAGCTGCCCCAGTGTCCAAGGGCCTTTGGCTCCATAAGGCCTTGCACTGTGGCAATGGCCCTTGGATTCCAGGAGGTTCCAAAATGTCACAATGGCTCTGATACCAAAAAGTTGCAGAATCAATCACCTCCACCCCAATTTGTAAGTGTTAAGAAGCAGGAATATTTCTTTATTCAGCACTGGATGTTGGCAGGGAAGCTCCTAAAAACCAAGGTGCCAAATGACTGATGGACAGGGCTTCTTATTGCACACACTGGTTACATATTCATTAGATCAGGTTTGCTTAATGCGTATTCATTAGTTTGCTTCACAGTCACCCCCTTGGAGGTCCTTCTTTGGTCCTTCCAGGCTTCGTCTGTTGCCTCAGTTCTTGAGTAGGCCCATCGTCATCCTGTTCCACCACCACAAACTGGTATGTTTCTTCTTCACCTTATCTGGGGACACTGAGTTTATTTACAACCTGTTTGTTTGAGTTACACCTCTGATCTAATTCTCCAGGACTTCCTGAAGAGTACATTGTTCCATATTTGGGCATTCTGGGACACAGTGAGTCAAGTTTCTTTTTCTCCCATCACCATCCCATGGCACATCCAGGCAGGACATCCAGGGGATCAGGCCCAGCCAGTGTGGGGTTTGGGAAAGGCAGGTCCTGCCAAACCAACCTGGTCTCCTTCTGTGACAAATGACCCACTCAGGAGCTGAGGAAAAGGCTGGGGATGTGTCTGTGATGACTTTAGGAAAGCCTTTGACCCCATCTCCCACAGCATCTCCTGCACAAACTGGCTGCTCATGGCCTGGACAAGGGAACTGTTTGCTGGGGGAAAAACTGGCTGATGGCCCAGGGAGTGGTGGGGGATGAAACTAAATCCAGGTGGGGCCTGGTCACTAGTGGGGTTCCCAAGGGCTCAGGGTTGGGGCTGCTCTTGTTTAACATCGTTATTGATGATCTGGATGAGGAGATCGAGTGGCCCCTCAGGAAATTGGTGGATACCATGAAGTTGGGTGTGAGTGTGGATCTGCTGGAGGGCAGGAAGGCTCTGCAGAGGGATCTGGACAGGCTGCATCAATCAGGCCAAGTGTCAGGGCCTCCTCTTGGGTCACAGCAACCCCCTGGAAGGCTCCAGGTTAGGGGCAGAGGGGCTTGAGAGCTGCTCAGAAGGAAAGGGACTTCGGGGTGCACCGACCAGCCCCTGCAGACCCTGGTAGTCCTGGCCTGTCTGTGCAGGTGAGCACAGTTTATTGATAGGAAGCAACCGAGAAAGGAAAAATTTTATAGTCTTTTTAAAATTCTTTTAATTCCCTTTTTACAAGCTAATACTGTAACAGAGGCTGTTCGTACTATTGTATGAACACCAATAGATTAAGTAGTTTTTTCTTGTATTCTTGTTTAGCTTTTGATCCTCTTTGCTAAGAGTTTTTTACTCTCACTGCAATAAAAGATGTTTTGTAGTGTTTGAATGACTGTTGTACTTGTCTCTGTTCCAGGCATGTATCCTAAAGAACCAATACAGAAAGCTCCTGAATTGTGTTTCTATCAATGCTCTTCTCCTTATCTGAGGACACAGAGCTTATTTACATCCTGTTTGTTTGTGTTACATCCTTTCTAAGAAAAGAAAAGAAATGTAAACCATAAACAACCTCCCTAAACATGAAAACACCAGTAACTACATGTCAGCACAAGCTCCCCCTAATGCTGTCACCTTTCTATCAGGGACAACGTTATCAGAAAGGTTTTTCACAGGTCAATACATCTCTGCTGCAGGCTGTGCTCCCCTGGCCCTGCTGCTCCTCTGGCCTTGCAGGCTGCACACACCCCTCCTGCTTTCCCACCCCCCTCCCAGCAGCATTTCTGGGCCCTCCCTGATGGCTCTGCTGTCCCCCAGCTCTGGCTGCTGCCATGTGCACTTGGCCTTCTTGGCTTGGATGCTGAGCCCCTGTGCCCCAGGACATCCCTGACAGAGCCCAGGCCCTTCTGCTGGGGGTCCCTGCAGAGCTGAGCAGATCCAGGTCACCTCCCATTGCTCTGCCAACCCCTTGGGGCTGCTCTGGGCCCTGCAGGTCCTTGCCCTGCTCCCAAGGGCTGTGGGGGTGCTTCATGGTCAGGCCTTGGGCTTTAGAGCTCAGGGTGGGGATTGGGCAGAACTTTGGCAGGTTTGTTGTTCTGCTGGCAGGGTCTGGTTTATGATTAGGGGAAGAGTTTTTGGACTGTGTCAGGATTAAAACTCAGCTGTTCATATTTGTAATACAGATTTGGGACTGGGGTGGGCATTGGAGTACAATTAAGAGTCTAGAGTTCTGGGTTTGTGCTTTTTCTGGCTTGGAATTAGAGCAGTGGATTCCTGTCAGTGGGAGGGGCAGCACTTTTGGGGAGTGTTGGGGATAAACGTCCATCAGGAGGGTTTGCACAGTCAGTGTTTCAGCACTCTCAGCATTCCCCAAACCTCTTTTTACCTCATTAAAATCTTTCCTCTCTATTGACCAACCCCCTCTTTCCTTACCCAAATATCTAATCCTTTTTGTCCCATTTCCTCCTAATCTCCCCCAAACTGTCATCTGGTTGGTGTCAGCTTTGTGATGACCCTGTGCAACCTCATGGAATCAAGGGGCCATTGTGGCACTGCACAAACTTTCTGAAGTCTGGGCACACAACATCCCCTTCTTTCCCTCCCACAGGGATTCTGCAATCCTTGACTTGTCCTTCCCATGCCTGGCAATGGCTGCAGGAGGACTTGCCATGGGCCCTTTCGCTGCTGAGCCTGAGCAGTCTGGAACTCTGCCAAGCCTCCTTGTTGCCCTGTTTGCACACTGGTTCATGTCTGCCTTTGCCAAGGCCCCAGGAACCTCTGGGATGGCTCTGGCATTTGTAGGGTTTGGAAGAGGTCTCCCAGTGACACTGCCCAGCCTTCTCAATATACCTGACACCAAAACCTTTTCTATTATCTCACAGTTCCAGTTTAGTGCTCAGGACAGAGCACATATAATTATGGTTCTTCAGGAGAAAATTAGAAGTGATTTTATTCTAAAGATCAACTGGTGGAGCAGCCAAGTCCTCTCTGGCCCCACAGCAGTGCCCACCCCAGGGAGCTGCAGAGCTCTGGGTACTCCCCCCACAGCCCCAGCCCCTCTGAAGGGCACCGCAGCTCCTGGGGCACAGACAGGAGTCTCAGCATCCCCATTAGCTCAGGGGCTGGACCCTCAGCACGGCAGCAGCAAATGGAGCTCAGGGCAACTGCAGGAGCCCTGGTGTCATCTGCAGCAGATGCCCAGCACAGCCTGACTGTGCCCCTCAGTGCCAGCCCCTCTGCCCAGCCCAGCACAGAGTCCTGGCCCAGGGACAGAGCAGCCTGTCCCCAGGGGGGCTGCAGAAAGAGCTTTCTCTGTGCCATGGATTCCTCTGTGCAGGCACAGAAATGCTGCCTTGCTCTTCTCCAGGCACATCCCTTTGCCCAGGGCAGTGTGTCCAGGCTGCCTTGGGCAATTGCAGATCCCAGCCTGGGATCCCTGCAGGGCCCTGAGCTGGAGGGGCTGCTCTGCAGAGGGAGGGGCTGTGGCCCCCTGGGCTGAGCCTGCACTGGCCATGCTGGTCAGGCTGGGAAGCAGAGCCAGCAGGATGGGGATCCCTCCTCTCCACCCTCTTCCATCTCCCTGGAAGGCTCAGGAGCCAAGAACAAGCTGGGCAGGACCATGGGCTGTTTGCAATGGCACAGAGGGCAGGGCAGGGCTCCACTCCATCCAGCCTGTGGGCTGCAGAGTTCTTCAGGACACCCTCCTGGAAAGCCCAGCCCTGGCTCTGGTACAGCCCTCCCTGAGCTGGGCAGGCACAGTGGGAGTTCACTGAGGGCAAGAGGAGTCACTGCCCAGAGTCCTTTCTCTGTTCCTCCTGCATTCCCTGGGATTGCAGAACTCTCCTTCCCCAGTTCCCAGGGACATTTACTGCTTTAGCTGTGGGTGACTCCACCCTGGGCAGGATTCTGCTCCAGGGCTCCAGTCACTGCTGACTGGATGGGACGGGCTGTCCCTGCAGATCCTCTGTGCTCTCCTGCAGTTCCTCATTTCCCACAGACAAGTCCTCCCCTGCCATCAGAGCCAGCACAAGCTGCAGAGCCCCAGGCAGGTGACTTGGAGACCATTTGCCACTGGCCACCAACACACAACATCTGACCCAGCCCTCAGGCCCTGAAGTACCACAGTGAGTCCTTCTCTCCCTGCACGGCCTGAATGGGTAAACAAGCCAAGCCAGGAGACTTTGGAGAATTTTTTCCTTGGCTTGTTCTTTACACCAACCTTTTAAAAGGAACAGAGTCTTCAAGAACTGCCCAGGGGGATCCTCTTTCCTGATGGAAATGATGTTAAGGAGCCCAGCCCTGTGCCAGCAGTGCCAGGGCCTGTCCCTGCCCATGGTCACAGCACTGACCCACAGCAGTGACTGAGCTGCCAGAGCACTCAGGCCTTGGGCAAGGAGCAGAAAGGAGAGGGAGGCAGTGGAAAAAGAGCATCTTTGAAAAGCCCAAGAGCTGCTGCTCCCTGGCAGTGCTCCTGTTCCAATACTCTTGAGCCCTTCTCCTCTGCACACAGGCACTGCCCTCCAGCTGCAGGGAAGTTCTTGGAGCAAGAATCTGGATGAAAGAACTCAAGTCCTTTAATATACTCAGAGATTGTGATTCCTCATGTACAGAATAACAAAGGCAGGATGTTTCACCAAGAGGTTCCTGCAGGACCTTTTATTTTGTTTAAATGCATTCAGGGAATGATTCCTCATTTACATAATTTTGGGTCAAAACAAAGAGAGAGAGAGTCAATTACATATGGGATGAAGAATAAATTTCTGTGTTAACAACATTAAGAATGGAAAAAATACAGGAAGGTTCCCCACTGCCACTCTCAAAAGCTTTAGAAGGCAGGTTGGGCCAATGAAGGGTTACACAGTGGGTGTTCTGCAGAAGAAAAGAGTCAGGTTATTGCTCCTGAAAAGCATCCAGTCATCATTTTCCTTATGGCATCCCTGAGCTCCTGGTTCCTCAGGCTGTAGATGAGGGGGTTCAGGGCTGGAGACGCCACCGAGTAGAGAACTGAAAGGGCCAGATCCAGGGATGGGGACAAAATGGAGGGGGGCTTGAGGTAAGCAAAAATCATGGTGCAGGCAAAGAGGGAGACCACAGCCAGGTGAGGGAGGCATGTGGAAAAAGCTTTGTGCCGTCCCTGATCAGAGAGGATCCTCAGCACAGCCTTGAAGATTTGCACATAGGAGAAAACTATGAAAATGAAACAACCAAATGCTATACAGGCACTAACCCCAAGAAGACCAATTTCCCTGAGGTAGCCTGAGTGTGAGCAGGAGAGCTTGAGGATGTGTGGGATTTCACAGAAGAACTGGCCCAGGGAAAATGTATTGGCTGTGTGCAGCAGAGCATTGAGAAACCCAGAGGCCCAGGCAGCTGCTGCCATGTGGGCACAAGCTCTGCTGCCCAGGAGGGTCCCGTAGTGCAGGGGTTTGCAGATGGCAACGTAGCGGTCGTAGCACATGATGGTGAGGAGGGAATACTCTGTTGAGATAAAGAAAAAAAAGAAAAAGAGCTGTGCAGCACATCCTGTGTAGGAGATGGTTGTGGTGTCCCAGAGGGAGTTGTGCATGGCTTTGGGCACAGTGGTGCAGATGCAGCCCAGGTCTGTGAGGGAGAGGTGCAGCAGGAAGAAGTCCCTGGGGGTGTGCAGGTGCTGGTCGCAGGCTACGGCGCTGAGGATGAGGCCGTTGCCCAGGAGGGCAGCCAGGGAGATGCCCAGGAAAAGCCAGAAGTGCAGCAGCTGCAGCTCCCATCTGTCTGTCAATGCCAGGAGCAGGAACTGGGCCATGGAGCTGCTGTTGGGCATTTGCTGCCTCTTGATGTGGGGCACTGTCCAAGGAGGAAATATCAGTGACACGTTAGCAAAGAACGTCCTGAGAAAAATCAAAGCCGTTTCCCAATAGACCCTCCGTGCTACGCTTCCCCACCTGTTTTGTTGGGTTTTTTTCTTCAAATTCCCTCATCTCTCCAGGAGTGTTCCTGGATGTCAGAACCCCTCAGCACTTCTGATGCGCTCAGGCAGAACAGAGCAGGTCCTGCCAGGCAGGAGGATTGTCTGGGGCTCAGTGCAGAGTGAGGGGAGCTGCTCTGTCCCCCTCTCTTGTTCCCAACTGCCCTGGGTTTGCTCCTTCCTCAGATGGAGACTGATCACACTCCAGTTTGGTCTGAAAAGCCCCAGACACTGCTGAGAGCAGAGGGATCCATCCCACACCCCTCAGTGTCTCAGCCTGTCTCAAGGGCTCAGCACCCCCCTTGTAGCCAAGGACACCCGTGGCTCATCTCACCAACCCAACAGCATCTCCTGGGCTGGCACAGCAGCTCTGCCCCTCTGCACTGGGCAAGCTGAGAAACAAGGAATGCACAGGGAGGGGCCAGCTGGGAGAGGCCAGGGCAGAGCCCACTGGGCACTCAGGGCACCTCCCCTTGAGCCAGCTGGGCCACCTCCCACACACCACCAGTGCCAGGAAGGTGTTCTCAGCCCTGTGCAGCTCCCCCGAGTTCCCTCTGGAACTCAAACCACCAGGCATGTGGCTTGAGAGCTTGAGAGAAATCCCTCCTTGGACCTTCCCCTTGAAGGATCCCCTGGAAAATGTGCTGGGCTGCTCTGGTTGTGTGAGCAGCCCTGCCCCAGGAAACTCTCAGCTGATAAGGGAAGAAACCTGCCCTTCCGTGCCAGGCTTTGCTCTTTCCCCCCACAGCCCCTGCCCAGCCCTGAGGGAGCTCCCCAGCCCGGCTGAGGCTGCCCCTGGCAGGTGGCAGAGCTGCTGCCCCGCACAGCCCCTGGGCTGCAGGACCCTGCTCTGCAGGACAGCTTGGGGCAGCCTGGGGGGCACAGCCCGGCTTCACAGCCCTGCAGGAGCCCTGGCAGAAGGGAACCCTGTTGGGATGGGCCTGGGATGCTGCAGCAGGGACTGGGATGTGCCAGCGCTCGCAGATCTTTGCCCAACCTGCAGACACCTTGCCCTTCCTGCTGACTGACCTGACACCAACACCCAGGGAGGAGTCTTCCTAAACTCTGAGGTGTTACTGAGGAGAACAGCAGGTCAGGAAACATCAATATCCAGTTAGCCAAGGGACAAGCCCAGGGACTTTTTTCAAAAGAAAAATCTGAATTCCACAAACATGTCATCCTAATACTTTTCATGTTTTCCCACAGTATTTTTGCCATTTTCCTGTGAGTTTGATCTGTCTCATTGAGGTCTCATTCAAATTTTCCAAGATGCAAAAAAAAGGTTGCATGAGAGAAAAGTCACCATGATTGTTTTCTAATCTACCAACTTCCTAATATAATTACATAGAAAAAGAAATATTCTTTTTTAAAACCAAAAGAAACCCCTGAGATATCCACCTTCATTTCAAAGGCAACCATTCACATGCAGATTATCCACATACCAGCAATGCCTGCTTGTCCCCAAATGTTGTCAAAGATGCAGCCTCCTCTTTTGAATTCTCAGGTGTCTCCCTGCTCCAAAGATCTGGGCTGGAGCCCAGGGCAGGCCGGCTTTGCTCCCAGGAACCTGACAGAGCCCTTCTTAGGTGGTGCCAATCTCACAGGCAGCCTTTGCCAAAGCTGGAGGAAGCCTGAAAAGGAAGGAAACTTCCCCAAAGCCAACCAGGCTTTTCTCAGCAGCTGAGCTGCTGCCCAGAGCCTTTGCCTCCCTGCACTCAGGGCCTCCAAGGAGCTGCTGCAGAGTCCCTGGGGAGGTTTTGTCAGGAGAGGCCCTCTGAAGGCACTCACTTAAGGAAGGCTTTGAAACATAAAAGGTTAAAACAAAATTGTAAAAAAAACCTTAACATTAGGAAATTAGGAAACCACGGAGGTAATAAATTGTCTGAGGGAACAGAACATGTTGACAAAAGGATACTAAAACCATAAAGATAACACAAAACAAGGAAATAGTAGCATCAGCAAATCCTAGGATGAGCCAAAAGTCAGCCTGACCTTATTATGTTTGCCAAAACTGCCTTAAAAGGAGAAGATCTAAAGAAAGTTCAGAAGTTTACAGTGAGGAAGACTCACACACGACCCCCTGCCCAGAGGAAGGCAACAGGAACCCCCACCGTGAAATCTCCCCAAATTGAAGACTCCGCCCAGACTCCGCCTATATATGAATATTACAAGTAGATGTTGCAATTTAATGAATACGCATGATTGTGTTGTAATCCTATACTCAAAAACTGTATAAAAGAGCTATGCTGATTGTACACGACGGAGCTCTTTGCCCAGGGCGACCTGGAGGGCTCCCCAACGCGTTGCAATAAAATACCTCCTGCTTTAAAGAAACAAACTTTGTCTCTAAAGCAGTTTCTCCGTGCCTTTTGGGGCAAAATTTCGGCATCACCTCGGGGGCTCCTTAAGGCTTCAAGGGCCTGCAGGATTTTTAGAGCAATTTGAGGTTTGCTTTTGGTTCTGCATCTCTGAGAGGTTTGTGCAACCCTGGCCTCCAATTATCTGCTGTAAGGAGTCCCTTGAGAGCCTCAGACAGTGACAACCCTCAGTGGGTCATTAATGCTTCAAGGCACTCAGGGTTTCCTAAAACATTTAACTTTTTGACACTGAGTCTGTGAGAGGTTTGTTCAGTCCTGGCCCTTAATTATCTGCTTTAATGAGTCCCCTGAGAGACTGTCAGTTGTGACACTCACTGTAGCTCATAAATGTTTCAAGGCACTCAAGGTAAATTTGTTAAGACACTTCTTTTTGACACTGAGTCTTTGAGAGGTTTGTTCAGTCATGGCCTCCAATTATCTGCTCTAAGGAGTCCCTTGAGAGCCTTTGTCAGGAATGGCCCTCAGTGGGGCTTGTTAAAGCTTCAAAGTACTACAGGTTTGTTAAGACACTTTGCCTTTTCCTTTGACTCTGAGTTTTGAAGAGGTTTGTGCAATCATGGCCTCCAATTCTCTGCTTTAATTAGTCCCTGGAGAGACTTTGTAAGCAGTGATACTCAGTGGGGTTATTAATGCTTCAAGGTAACCAAGGGTTTTGAAGGAACTTTTCCTTTTGAAAGTGAGTTTTGAGAGGTTTATTCAGTCATGGCCTCCAATTCTCTCCTCCACCAAGCCCATGAGGAACCTGTTTTGGGAATGGCCCTCATGGGGACCCATTAATGCTTCCAGATACTTTGGGTTTTCCTTCTGACTTTCACTTATGGACAGGTTTGTACAATCTCCCCTCAGGACCTGAGGTTCAAGGACTCAGCACCAAAAGCCCCCCGGGGCTCTCTCAGATAAAGCAAGTCCTGACAAACCATGGCCCTTCCTGTGATTTCCCTCTAGTCTAAACAGTAAATTAGGAATGTTGTCTCATGGAATCAGGGGACCATTGTGACACTGCCCAGAGCCTTTGTCTGCCTGCACTCCTGGCCTGCAAGGATCTGCTCTCAGGAGTCCCTGGGGAGGCTTTGTCAGTGCCTATCCTCAGTGGGGCCCAGCAATGCTTCAAGAGACTGGGAGTTTGGCTTCTCACTTCTTGAGCAGCTTCTTCAATCTTCTCTCAGTACGTCTGGATGATGGACTTGTCTCTAAACACACCATGGGACTCATTAAAATACAGAAAAAGCAAATTGTTTTTCTTTTTTTCTTTACTTGTCTTCATGTCTTCAAGTCTTCAACAACTAATTGGAGTTTTTTTGTAGTTTAGCTAAGGAGGAAAATTTCAAAGAGGAGCTCCCAAAGAAAGCTATTTTTTTTATGAAAGGGAATGATTTACACAGAGCCTTGGGATGCAAGAAGGTCAGGGTGCAAAGAGTTTGGATACAAAGAAAAGGGGACAAAAGAGATTAGTAGCATTTAACCATTCACCAACTTAACAGTTATCAAGGGATTCAGTAGCATTTACTACAATTGAACAGTGACTGAATTATAGATTTCAAATAACAACACTCACACCAGAGTCAATTCACGCTGTTGTCTCAGACCTTTTTGGGTTTTTTTACCTTTTGTAGATTTTAGAACTAGTTGTGTAGTGAATATATTCAAAGTAGCTGTATTACATCTCTTACCACTAACAGAGTAGTTACACATACCCAACCCTACTACCCCATTCCATATCAATCCCTCTAAACTCCGTTTTTAGTCTTCTTTTCGAGGTAGAATTGTAGAAAACCATCCCAGGGCCTGGACCAGAAGACATCACACAGACACAGTGACCTTCTAGGCAGAACATTTAGGAACTCCCAGGATTGTGTGTGCTGCAAAGAAGATGAAGATGAGGATGAGGAAGGGGCCCCAAAGGTACCAAACCCAATTCCTGAAGGGGTGTGTCAGGGGGCAGAATGGAGCAGAACAGGGGCATGCATAAACCTGGGATTGGATGGACCTTATTATAAAATCATAGAACCCCTGTCTGGGAGGGCACACATGGTATGTATTCCTGTAGGCCTAACAGCTCATTAAAGGCCCAGGTCTCTTTATCTTATCTCCTACCTAAATTGGCCTGGAGTCTTTTTCTCCATGGTCTCTGAAGGCAACAACACCCACACCCAGGCAGAGATGTGTGGACACATCAAGATCTGGGTGTGTAAAGGTCCCTCTCTGAAAATCTCCTGGTTGTCAGTGAAACACCACTACAAATCCCTTTGTGTTTCCCAACAGAAGAGGTTCCAGGAGGCCATTCAGGGTCCCTATGGCCTCTTTATTCCATGAGTTCCCACAGTGTCACAGAGACCCCTTGATGCCACGAGTTTCTGTGCTTTTCATGTTACCTTGGGTTGATTAAGGACCTGCACTGTCTCACTGGGCCCTTGATTCCACCAGGTTTGACAGTGTCACAATGGTCCCTTCAGCTCCAGGAGGCTCTGCAGGGTCCCCATGGCATTCAGCAGTGCAATAGTGGTCCCTTCATTCCATGAGTTTCCCCAGTGTCCCAATGGCCCCTGGACTCCACATGGCCCTGCAGTGTCCCCACAGAGCCTTTGATTCCAGGAGATTGCACAGGACGAGCCCTGGGAGGTCCCCATGGAGCCCCCAGGACAGCAAAGTGACCTCCCGGCTCTGGAGGAGCCCTGAGAACTTCCCCAGGGGAAGGGCCTGATTGTGCCCTGGGATGGGGCAACCCCGGATGGACACACTGGGAATGAGAGGCTGGGAAGCAGTGCCAGGAAAGGGCCCTGGGGGTGCTGGTGGGTGCCAGTTGTCCCTGAGTCAGCAGTGCCCTGGCAGCCAGGAGGGCCAAGCCTGTGCTGGGGGCATCAGGGAGGGGATTGTCCCGCTCTGCTCTGCCCTGGGGCGGCCTCACCTGCAACATTGGGGCAGTTTGGGGGGACACAATGGAAGGGAGAGATTGAGCCATTGGAGAGTGTCCAAAGGAGGCAGCAAAAATGGGGAAGGGTCTTTATTTAAAGCCATGTGAGGACACTGAGAGCACTTGGGGTGTCCAGATGGAGAAGAGGAGACTGAGGGGAGACCTCACTGCAGTCACAACATCCTGGGCAGGGGCAGAGCAGGGGCAGGCCCTGAGCTTCTGCTCTGGGTTCTTTTCCCAGAGGGTGGTTGGCACTGAACAGGCTCCCCAGGGCAGTGGGCACAGCACCAAGGCTGCCAGAGCTCCAGGAGCACTTGGATGATCCTCTTGGGGCACAGGCTGTGACTCTTGGGGATGGGCCTGGCCAGGGCTGAGGGTTGGATTCCATTACCTCCCCTGTTCCACCCTGTTTTCCAGCCACCCTATGCCCCCCTGGAATTGCCTCAGAGGTCATAAAGCCACCTCTGGGGCCAGGTGCCAACAGCTTCCTTACTCTCTTCTTCTCTGGACCTCGTGCTTCTGGCACGCTTTCCTGCCCTCTGGAACTGGTCCAAGGCCTTGGCTGAGTCTCGTGGATGTGTTTTCTGTCCCGTCTCACCTTCTATCAGTCTCTTCACAGGTGCAAGAACCGTCTCTGTTTTTACCAAAATTCTTGCCTGTAAAGGATCTTCAGAAGAAATGGTAACTCTGCACTTTCCCTCGAGACCTTCCAAGCTCACTAAACTCCACGAGTTCTGTGGTAGCTTTGTCCTTTTCAAGAACTTGTCTAAAATACAGCAATTCTATGGCTGACAATTTCTAATACAGTTCTTTATTTCACAGCTACCCCCAAGGTGGTCCCAGTTGCTCCCAGGTCCCCCAGGATGGTTCCTTTCCCTCTCAGGGACTCCCAGTCTGAGTCCAGGATGGCCCCAAGCACTGTCAGTCACTGCCTGGATGATGCCATTTGCCCCTGCATGGTCCCAGTTGCTCCCAGTATGATCCCAGTATGAGTCCAGTCACCACCAGTATGATCCCAGGAACTTCCAGACACTTCCAGTACGAATCCAGTGTGATCCCACTCATCCCCAGTATGGCTGCAGTCCTTCTCACTCACTGCCAGTGTTATTGCAGTCACTCCCAGGATGATCCCTGTCAGTCCCACTGTGATCCCAGTATGAGCCCAGCAGGGGCCCAGCTGCTCCCACTATGATCCCAGTTGCCCCCAGTGTGGTTCCAGTTGCTCCCATTAACCACTTCTCTGGTTCCAGTAACTCCCAGGATGATCCCAGTCACTTCCAGTACAATACCACACTATCCTAGGAGGATCTAAGTTACCCCCTGCATGGGCCCAGTTGCTCCCAGTCACCCCACTCTAGTTCCAGTCCCTCCCAGTATGATCCCTGTCACTGCCAGTCTCTCCCAGTATATCCCAGTCAACCTCAACACGCTCCCAGTCACACCAGTTATGCTCCCTGTCATTCCCATTGTGGTCCTGGTCGCTCCCAGTATGATCCCAGTTGCCCCCAGCGTGGTGGTTCCAGGATGGATCAGGAAGAGGGAGCCCCGTGTGTCCCCCCCGTGTCACCCCGTTCTGGGGGGGCTTTGGGGGACACCTGCACCCCAACACGGCACCCAGCGCTCCCCAAAAGGTGCTGGGACCCTCCTAAACCGACCCCGAGCCCCCCAAGGACTCCCCAAACCGCTCTGAGCCCACCCAGACCCCCCAAATCCCTCATGTGGGGAAACCTCTATTGGCACTGGTGGTGCCGGAGCCCCCCCGGCTGCGGGGGCAGCTCCTCCGTGTGTGGGCAGAGCCGCAGCCCCAGCGCTCCCCACCTCGAGCCCACCGGACCCTCCCTCGCCCCCAGCGCCCCCCGGGACGGCAATTTGGGCAGGGGGGAGGGGAAGGGGGGGGCTCAAAGGGGGCGCTGGGGCTGGGCCGGGGGGGAAGGGCTGCAGGGGGCGGATCCCGGAGGCGGAAACACGAAAAAAGCGCCGGGACAGCCAAGGCAGGAGCCCGACTGAAGGACAAAGAAGAGGAGGAAGCAGCACGTGGGGGTCGCTCGGTAATGCGGGGGGCGAGACCGGTTTTGGGGTCCCCCGTAGGAGCCGGGGGGAACCCCGGTAGCCGCGGAGTGGGGAGGGCGGAGAGGGTCGATCCCGGAGCTGGGGGATCCCCGCAAACCGGGAGTGTGGGGGGAGCACAGAGGGAACGCCGAGCCCCTTAAACGGGGGTCGCGGAGAGGGGGAACCCCTTGGAGTCTGGAGAGGAGGGGGGAGCAGCAGTGGGGGGAGGGGGGGGGAGGAGCCGGTACCCTGAATAGCCTGGAGAGAGCGGGGACCCCTGGGACCGACCAGCACTCCGAAGGAGAAAGTCAGGGGAGAAGGGAGCACTGAGATCCCCAAAATCCCCGGCATCCCTAAAGATGACTCTATAGAGGGAAACCCCCAGGACCCACCGGACCCCCTGTCAGCCTGGAGAAGGGGGAGCCCAGAGCACCCAAGGGGGGAGCCCATAGAGGGGACCCCTGGATTCCTGGGACTCCCTTCTACCGGGAGAGGACGAGCACCAAGGAAGGGGGAACCCCCAATAAATGCAGGACCCTCAGCAGCCCAGAGAGGAGAAAACAGAGAGGGGGAACTCCTGGGAGTTTTGGGCTGAATCTTGGTGGTTTGGAGGTTTTTATGGGCTCGGGAGAGCCAGGGGTGGGGGGTAGGAACAGCGGAGTGGGGAGACCAGAGGGATACTGGAGCTGGGGGACCCCCAGCTGGCTGGAGGGGGAGCACGGAGAAGGGGGAGGCCCAGGATCCCCGGGACCCTGAAACGAGGGGGCCCAGAGAAGGGGGAGCCTGGACAGGGGACAACAAAGTGGAGAACCCGGAGCGGGGCAATGTCTGGGAACCCGGCACCCTGAAGCAGAGAACCAGGGGAGAAGGGACCCCTAGGACCTCCAAAACCCCCTGGCATCCCTAGGTAGGACCCCCAGCAGCCCAGAGAGGGGAGATCCCCAGACTCCTAGAGTGAAGAGAGCAGAGAAGGGGAACTTCTGAGAAGATTTTTCTGAGCTGAATCTTCATAGTTTGAAGTATTTTCTGGCTGAATCGTGATCTTTTGTAGATTTAGGGGGAGTTTTTGAGGTTTTTTTTTTTTCCTCAAATCTCAGTGTTTTATGTTTTTCCAGGCTAAATCTTGGTGTTTTGGAGGTTTTTAGGTCCCAGGATGGCCGGTGAGTCCTAGGGATGGACTTGGGCAGGAGGAAACCCCAAGCCAACGCACTCAGCCCCTGTTTCCCCCCAGCAGGATTTGTCCTTCCCAAAGCTTGGGCGGATGGAGGAGGAGGCTGCAAGGAAGATGCCTCGGGCCCCCCAGGAAGGTGAGGAGGAAGTCAGTGCCCCTTTGGCCCTGTCTTGTGGTGCATCTGTTGAGCAGCCTCCCAGCAGGGAGAAGCCCTTCAGGTGCTTGGAATGTGGGAAGAGCTTCAGGGAGAGCTCCAAGCTCATCACTCACCAGCACATCCACACTGGGGCACGGCCCTACATGTGTAGGGAATGTGGGAAGAGCTTCAGGAACAGCTCCAACCTCCACGCCCACCAGCTCATCCACACTGGGGAACGGCCATACATGTGTAGGGAATGTAGGAAGAGCTTCAGGCAGAGCTCCCACCTGATCCAACACCAGCACATCCACACTGGGGAACGACCCTACACGTGTAGGGAATGTGGGAAGAGCTTCATGCAGAGCTCCCACCTGATCCGACACCAGCTCATCCACACTGGGGAACGGCCCTACAAGTGTGAGAAATGTGGGAAGAGCTTCAGTGACAGCTCCAACCTCCGCACCCATCAGCGCATCCACACTGGGGAACGGCCCTACAAGGGCTTGGAATGTGGGAAGAGGTTTAGGACCAGCTCACATCTCCTCCTGCATGAGCAGACACACACAGGGGAGAGGCCCTTCCGCTGCACCGACTGCGGGAAGGGCTTCAACCAGAACTCCACCCCTGTCACCCACCAGTGCATCCACACCGGGGAGAGGCCCTAAAAGTGTGGGAGTGTGGGATGAGCTTCACTCACAGCTCTGCCTTGACCAAACACCAACGGACCCACCCTATGAGTGCCCTGAATGCGGGAAGAGCTTTGGCCGCTGCTCCCACCCTGAATGACCCCCCTGATGGTGAGGCCAGTGACTGTCAGTCCATCCCTTTCTACCAGAAAGAGCCAGTCCCCTTTCCCAGGGGCAGGTTGTGCTAACAGAACCCTTCTTGGGGGTGTGTGGAGATTCCTGCCTTGGCTGGGGACCCCCTAAATTCACTACTGGAGGTTGAGAGCAGAGATCTCCCCAGGAGCGTTGATCTGGGCGAGTTCCATCCATGTCTAATTCATAATTCTTGCTTTGGTGCCAGCTTGAGTAGAATTGCTTCAACAATTGCTTTAGGGTAGAGCGCTGTCCTATCTTACCCTGTACTAATGGTAGTTACTAATGGTAGTTTTAGTATTTCTATTATGTGGTAAAAAATTCTGATGAAGGTGTTTTGTCTGATTGTTTGTAACCCTAAATAATTCATTTCTATCAATAGATCTGATTTGCCATCATTAAAACTTGGGGGACAAAAGTGGTTCAGTCCCACGTCTGTAATTTCTTTGAACTGAAAGTGTTGGCATAACCCAAGGCTGAGATTGGATCCAGCAACCCCCACACCACACAGTAAGTTGGGAGCTCAGGGGGGCCACCCCTCTTCCCAACTCTTCTGTGCCCAAAGACCCCCATGGGACCATCAGACCCACCAGACCACCCCCCTTTTCCACCCTTATCTCTGTTTCTCCCAATTTTCCGTGGTCTCCTGTTACAATCTACTTAAATATTGCAGAAAGAACTTCAGACTCGAATATTCCCTTGAGCAAAAGTAAGACACAGACAAGTTATGTGTTGATACCAAAATCCTGATTTTATTAATTGCTAAGAGATGCAGAGACAAAGGAAAAAATAAAAGAACTTATAAAATAGTTATGATTACTTCTAGAAGCAGAGAAAAGGTACCACCGTGCTACCTTTCCCCTGAGCTGGTGTGTGTGTGGGCAAGTACTAGTTTTCTGCCCTTTTTTGTCTCTGTCTGACAGAGAATGTTTGATAGGAAGATTTTGATGGGGAGAAACAATAGAGAAACATAATCTTTGGCATTCATAAATTATCTGTTTGCTACAGATGGTTTCCGTGGTAACCGATGTAACAATGGGAATGCATCATGGTTACCATGGTAACCCACCCTGGAGATGAACATGTATAATGCTTGCCATGGTAACTAACCATAACAATGAGATTTCAGAATGGTTGCCATGGTAACCAAGGTAACAATAAGACAGCACAATGGTTGCCATGGTAACCGACTGTAACAATGAGAATGCATAATGGTTGCCATGGTGTAAGGTGGTATTTTTGATTTAGATGATCAGTGGAGCATACAGGGTTTAGAACGTGATTATATTTGCATGTGAAACCAGCCAGAATATTGTACAAGGCGACTTTATTGCACAAGTTCACTGCAAGGCCCATTGTGCCTTTAGCAAAGTTAACTGGATATCCCCCATTATCAGAGCTGAGCTCCTCCTTGGCTTGGCTCCACTCTGCAAGAGAGATACAAATCCCCTTGAAACACAATGGTACAGGTCGTCTAGAGGGCTGAGGAAGGTGATGAAGATGATGTGGGCAGGGGTCGTTGGCCCCTTGCCCTACAGTGGGGCACGCCCAGACTGTTGCCATGAGGTGATGAACGGGCGCTGTTTGGCTGCCACTCAAGCACCACCTTCTGCTGCGTCCTGGCCCTACGTAGTGTAATGTAGAGCTGATGGAATGGGGTGTCAGCACTGCTGGGTGGAGCGATGCTCATCCTTCCATCCACACTGTGCTGCTCCGCGGGGACACCCACCAAGCACGGGCACCGACCAGCCCTGCAGAGCCTGGTAGGCCTGGCCTGTCTGTGCAGGTGAGCACAGTTTATTGATAGGAAGCAACCAAGGAAGCAAACATTTTATATCCTTTTTTTTTGTATCCCTTTAATTCCCTTTTTACTAGCTAATGCTGTAACAGAAGCTGTTCATAGTATTGTATGCATGCCAACTGATAAAGTAGTGTTTTTGTATTCTTTTTCAGTTTTTGATTCTCTTTGCTAGTAGTTTTTTCTTTTTACTCTCATGGCAAAAAAAGATTTTTTGTAGTGTTTGAATGACTGTTGTACTTCTCTTTATTCCAGACATGTATCCTAGCAAACCTGGTACATGGGGTCATACTAGGAGTGACTGGAAGCATTCTGAGGGCAGTTGGGACCATGTTGGCACAACTGGGATATACTGGAGGTGACTGGGATCATACTGGGAGCGACTGGGATGACACTGGGGGTGACTGGGAGTGGTTGTGAGCAACTGGGATCATGCTGGAAGCTACTGGGAGCAACTGGGAGTGAGTGGGACCACACTGGGGGCAACTGGGATATACTGGGAGAGACCAGGAGTGACTGGGATCATACGGGGACTGACTGGGAGAAGGCTGAGGTCGACTGGGAGAGACTGGATGTGACAGGGATCCTACTGGGAGGGACTGGAACTGTAGTGGGTGAGTGGGAGCAATTGGACCCTGCTGAGGTCAAATGGCTTTATACTGGGAGTGACAGGGAATGTCTGGGTTCATCCTGGCTGTGACTGCCACCATAGAGGTGTCACTGGGATCATACTGGAGTCATACTGGGAGGGACTGGAACTACAGTGGGTTGACTGGGAACAACTAGGATCATGAAGGGGGTAAGTTGGATCCTACTAAGAGAGACTGGGATCATACTGGGACCGACTGGGAGTATGCTGGAGGCAACTGGGCTATACTAGGAGTGGCTGGGAGTGACTGGGATCATTCTAGGAGTGACTGGAACCACAGTAGGGCTGAAGGGGAGCAACTGGAAGCCTGCTGGGGGCAACTGGGATCATAGTGGGAGTAGCTGGGCCCCTCCTGGGGTCCTGCTGGGATCTTACTGGGAGTGACTGCAATAACACTGGGAGTGTGTGAAGGACTGCAATCATACTGGGGATGAGTGGGATCACACTGGATTTTTACTGGAAGTGTCTGGAAGTTAGTGGGATGATACTGGAGGTGACTGGACTCATACTGGGATCATACTGGAATCAACCGTAACCACACAGGGAGCAAATGGCATCGTCCAGGCAGCACCTGAAAGTGCCTGGGGCCATCCTGGACTCAGACTGGGAGTCCCTGAGAGGGAAAGGAACCGTCCTGGGTGGGGCTGGGAGCAACTGGGACCACCTTGGGGGCAACTGGGATCCAATTGGGATTGACTGGGAGTGACTGGGACCATAGTGGGAGTGACCAGCGCCATACTGGGATCATAGTAGGAGTGACTGTAAGGGACCAGGATCAAACTAGAACTATGCAGGGGGGAACTGGGAACCAATTGGACCATGCTGGAAGCCAACTGGGAACATACCTGGAGCAACTGGGATTGTGCTGGAAGCAATTGGGAGCAACTGGGAGTGACAGGGTGCATGCTGGAGGCAACTGGCATCAACTGGGAGTGACTGGGATCACACTGATGGGAACTGGGACCATCCTGGGGCAAGTGGAAGTCACTGGGTGTCAGGGGTTTCTGTGGCTGGGTTTTGGTAGCGGGGGGGGCTCCAGAGGTGGCTTCTGTTGGGAGCTGCCAGAAGCTTCCCCTGCCCCGTGGAGCCAATGCCAGCTGCTCCAGGACGGACTTGCTGGTCAAGGCTGAGCCCATCAGGAGCAACAGGAACAGCTCTGGGATAACAGATTTAGGGCCAGAAGGAATTGCAGCCAGGGAAGAGCGGAGTGGGAATGTGGGAACAGCAATGCAGACCCCAAGGGTGGTGGAGAAGGAGGGGCAGGAGGTACTCCAGGCACCAGAGCTGAGGCCCTGCAGCCCCTGGGGGAGCATCGGGGTGCAGAGATCCCCCTGCAGCCCCTGGAGGCTCCCACGCTGGAGCAGGGGGATGCAGGAAGGAGGCTGTGACCCCGGGGCAGGCCCAGGATGGAGCAGGTCCTGGCAGGGACCTGCAGCCCGTGCAGAGGGAAGCCCAGGCTGGAGCAGGTTTTTCCCAGGCAGGACTCATGACCCCTCTGCTCATCCCTGAAGGACTGACCCCATGGAGGAGGGACCCACGGGACAGCAGGGTGGGAAGAGCTGCTGCCCGAGGGATGGACTCACTGCAGAGGTCCATCCAGGACTGTCTCCCATGGGAGGGCCCCTATGGGAGCAGGGAAGGATCCAGCTCCTCTCCCTGAGAAGTGACAGAAACAACAACTGACTGTAACCCTCATTGCAGTCCCCCTGCACCGCTGGGGTGAGGAGGGAGAAGGTGGAAGGAGGGGTGGGGGGGAAGGTGTTTCTCAGACTGTTCTATTTCTCACTCTTGGTTTTTATACTGTCAGTAATAAATTTAAGTACTATCCTTACTTTGAGTCTGTTTTACCCATTAGGAAGTGACTTTCTCCCCACCCTTATCTCTACTCAGGAATCCTTAACTGGTTTTTTTCTCTCCTCTGTGGAGTTGCAGAGGGAGGGGGAGGTAGCAGCTTCTAGTGGGTGTTTGAAATCCAGCCAGGGTCAACCCACTAAACCAACCCATGTGCTTGAGGACCTTTTGTGAGGTCACAACCCATCTTCTCCATTCTGGAATAGCCCTTGGCAACCAAAGAACCAACACCCCACCAGGTCAGAATGCAGCCCCACCCATGTGCCCCTTTAGGATGTCCCGGCCCATCCTCTCCATTCTGGAATAGCCCCTGGAAACCAAAGAACCAACGCCCCACACCCCCACAGTGCAGCCCCACCCATCTGCCATGGGACTTTCCCCCAGGAAAGAAAGCCTGTAATCTTCGGGTTTCAGGTGCAGTTGGTGGGACACCCTGGGCTCTCCATGGGCAGCAAGAGCTTTCTGTCCTGGCACCTTTTGTCTGGCAGGAATCTTTGTCCAGATTCCAATTTGGCAGTCGGACTGACAATTCCAGTGCGGGGCTCCTGCAAGCGAACAACAGCCCTGCCCTCCAGGAAAGAAACCCCTTACCCTCGGTCTCTTTTCCTCTTCCTTCAAATACAACCTGCAGGGCAGCTTTCTGCCATCTCTTCTCTTGGGAATTGTGAAGATAGACCCGCTCCCATGTTTAACATGTTGCCTAAATGGCTGTGGGGAAAAAAAGACTCCAAGCCAAATTAGGTAGGAGATAAGATAAGGATACAAAAGTTTTAATGAGCCCCCAGGCTTTCTGGAATACCCCAGCGCGCTCCCGAAATACAGATGTCCACAATTTTTATAATGATTTTTGCCCAATCCCTGTCCTGTTACCACCCAGGTTCTGCCCCCGCCACGCCTCTTGGGAATTGGGTCTGGGGGCGTTTTGGGACCCCCTCTTCTTCATCT
>NW_026087948.1:0-24334 GCF_022539395.1 Myiozetetes cayanensis | reverse complement strand
AATGGATAAACATCTGCTGAGACCACACAGAAACATCCAGGAAAAGCCAGTAGTTGAGGAAATCAAATTTAGAGTAGATCTTACAAACAATACTTTTAGTGATACAGTGGTGTGTTCATATTACCACCCAAAGATACTTTTCTTGATATTGGAGCAACATTCAATTACAGAGGTGATACCATGGGACTGGCCAGTCATCTGTGGTCTCTGATTATGAGAGCACCTCCACTCACTCAGATCCCAAAGGTAAGAAAAGAGTTTTGTTGTATCCTGAGGAGGAATAAACTGCTTGGCATCAAAAAACCCCATAAAATCCCACAGCCAGTGGCTTATCTCCTCTTCTGGCATGCACCATGTTCCACACCAAGTCCAGCAGCACTGATTGTGTCACAGCACATCTACAGAAAACACAGTTACAGCTCTACCACTAGAATAAGTTCTCAATAGATTTCACTGCTCAGGGAGAAAAGCCCCTTAACCACATTACATCTCTAGCCTGCTTCCACTGATCAGGTCTTGTTTGCTCCCTTGGCAAAGCCAAACAGGCATTCACTGATCTCTTCAGGGAAATGAAACCACTCAAAAGGAAGCAGCCTCCGAGAAACAAAAAGTTAAAACACAAAAATGTAAAGCACTACAGGAAAGCTGAGCATTAGGAAACCACGCAGGTAATAAATTGTCTGAGGGAACAGAACATGTTGACAAAAAGGATACTAAAACCATAAAGATAACACAAAACAAGGAAATAGTAGCATCAGCAAATCCTAGGATGAGCCAAAAGTCAGCCTGACCTTATTATGTTTGCCAAAACTCCCTTAAAAGGAGAAGATCTAAAGAAAGTTCAGAAGTTTACAGTGAGGAAGACTCACACACGACCCCCGCCCAGAGGAAGGCAACAGGAACCCCCACCGTGAAATCTCCCCAAATTGAAGACTCCGCCCAGACTCCGCCTACATATGAATATTACAAGTAGATGTTGCAATTTAATGAATATGCATGATTGTGTTGTAATCCTATACTCAAAAACTGTATAAAAGAGCTATGCTGATTGTACACGACGGAGCTCTTTGCCCAGGGCGACCTGGAGGGCTCCCCAGCGCGTTGCTAATAAAATACCTCCTGCTTTAAAGAAACAAACTTTGTCTCTAAAGCAGTTTCTCCGTGCCTTTTGGGGCAAAAATTCGGCATCATCTTTGGCGAGCCAGGCAGGAGGTTTTAGTCCTCCTGAGCCAGGGCCTGGGGGTCTAGGGACTCTCTGGGCCCTGCCGGCGGATTTTTGTCGGTAGAGACTCCCCAGACCCCTCGGACCTACATGCGACGGCGGACAAGAACTCCTGCTTTAAATTAAGAGGTATTTTGCTTTATATGTTATTGTGTGTTGCTTTATATGTTTTCAGAATAGAAAGCGCTTTATTGAGACGGGGGTAAGACGTTACCCCCAGGGGAACGCTGAGGGGACGCCCCAACATATAATCCCCTACGGGTTAGAGGCCCGGCTTGGATTTGGCCCCCCCAGGTATCGTGGGTTAGAGTCCCACTTTGGGTTAGAGTCCCAAAAATTCGGGTTAGAGGCCCGGCCTTGGGGTGGACTTCCAGGTAATCGTGGGTTAGAGTCCCACCAGAGAACAGAGAATGGGTTAAAATTCGGATAAGTTTGCCGGTAAAAATTGTATCATATCGCTTGTCTGTTGTAGTGTTTTAACTAATCTGGGACTATTTCCAAAAGGTTTGGGAAGGTTTCGACAATTTCTGGGAGTGGTGCCAATCTCTGGGAGCGGTTCCAATAACTTCTCTCGAGAAAGGGCTTTGGAATGTGGAAAAGCTTATTGTGTGAAATATGAGTTTTGTTTATTTCTTTAAATTCTGTTTATTTTCTGTACTGTTTAATGGGCTGCGTGTCTAAATCTTAGGATAAAAATCTGTTCTTTCTGTAATTGTTCATTCTATAGTGTAACAGTACATGTAAGCCCAAAGAGAATGCAAGAAATTGTACTCGATTAAGATGAGGCAGGGATCAAGTACTTTGTAAACAATATATCTTTTAGCTTGCAACAGACTGAATATTGGGCAGCAGTATTTTACGGTCTGCAAGTGACACCTCGCGACTTTATTTGGTAAAGCAATAAGCTAAAAGGTAAGAACGTTTTATCTAAAAGTGTACAGGTGTGAATGCGTGTGAGTGAGACGTGCAAATAAGCACGAAGTGAGTGCAGAGTCCTAATCTGCGGTTCCTGATTTCTTCGCGAGAAGACAGGCCAGAGACGGACGAAGCGATTGGAAACTGTGTGTATGAAGTATTGACACAAAAAAAAAAAAAAAAAAAAAAAAAAAGAGAAAAAGAAAAAGAAAAAAAAAAATCTGGTTAAAGCAAAGAGATAGATTTAGAAAAACAGCAATAGGAGGCCAGCAAAGTAAAGATATAAACATGAAAACCCCCTTAGGGTGTGTCTTGAAGCATTGGAAAGATTTAGGGGGGATTCCAGGGGGAAACATAAGTAAAAAGAAACTTTTAAAATACTGTACACAGTGGTGGCCTCTATATAAGTTGGATGATGATGAAAAATGGCCTCCGGAGGGAACAATTAATTACAACACAATTTTACAACTCATGTTGTTCCTCCGTCGGCTAGGCAAATGGGATGAAGTAATGTACTGCGATATGTTCTTCACCTTGAGAAATAAACCAGAGTGGCAGAAGGAGTGTGGGGTGAATGTAGCACCCCAAGATCCCCTGGTACTGGCCTTAGAGAAAGATAAGAAAAACTTAAGACCTAAGGAGCGTTGCTGTGATGCCTGTAGTATTGGACAGCAATGCCTTAGATTAACGAGGAGGGATAGCGGAAAAGAGAGCGAAATAAGCTTATGGGAGTATCAGCCGTTCGCGCCAGGATATGGGGTTCCTCCGCCCAAGCGAAGGGGAGGCGAAAGGGACACTAGTCTGTTGGGGGATATGTCACTAGAACAAGACGGATCCAAGAACGGTTACAGCCCCCAAAGATTAGAAAACAGTTGGGAAGATAGCAGCCCAGCAAGATCAGAGAGTTGCGGGAGAGAAAGCGGATCACAGAAGCCGAGTAGCCCACAAGGCTCAGAAAATTACCGAGAAGAGACCAGTCCTCTCAGTTCAGAGACTGGTAGGAAAGAGGACAGCTCACCACGACTGGAGCTAGAGGGTCGGGAAAAAAAAAAAGAGTAGCCCACCTAAACTGAGAGGTAGCCAAAATAGAGATTGCAGTACGCCAAGAGATGAAAACACCTCACGAAGATCAGGCAGCCCGCCAAGTCCAGGCAGCCCGCCAAGTCCAGGCGGCCCGCCGGGACCAGGCAGCCTGCCAGGATCAGGGAACACCAGAAAAGGGTGGGGCTTCCCTGAGCTAAGATGCAGTGATGATGATGATGATAATGCTGTCAGAATTAACAGAAACAGAAAAGGAACTAGTATTAAGAACAGGAAGAGAGCATGCTGCATTACTACCAGAAAGAGTAGATGTAGTTTTCCCCAATCGAAACCCAGAGTGGGATCCGAATAATCCAGTCCAGTATGGGCGGCTGGTGCAATATAGAAAGCTAATAGCAATGGGTCTGCGAAATGCAATACCTAAAGCCATCAACTGGGCAATGCTATATGATGTTAGACAGGGGAAAGATGAAACCCCCTCAGAATTTTTGGACAGACTTAGGACAGCTATGAGACAATATACACCCCTTGATCCAGCATCGGAAGAAGGGAAGCAACAGTTATTGGGGTTAGTAATGGGACAATGCACCCCAGATATCAGGGAGAAATTGCAAAAGCTTGAGCACCCAGAAAATAGAAACCTAGAAACATTGATGAACGAGGCCTGGAAAGTGTATAATAACAGAGATAAAGAAGAGAAGAAAAAGGAGGATAAAAGGTTTGCTCGAATAGTGGCAGCAGCAGTGGCAGCCCCAAATGCAAAGTCTCCAGAATCCAATACCAGAGGCAGAGGTAGAGGTTACCCAGCAAAAGAGAGTGGGAAAAGAGAATCTCAGCCCTATCTGCCTGGGATAAAATCAAATCAGTGTGCTAATTGCTGGCAGATAGGACACTGGAAACGAGATTGTCCTCTGCTAGGAGAGAGACCTGCAAACGCTATCATTGCACATCAGAACAGTGAATGAGGGGGACCGGTGAGTCGTTCCCTAGCAGACCCACTGGTTAAAATGGAGCTAGGGGAAGGTGAAAAAGAATTAAACTTTTTAATAGATACAGGAGCAACATTTTCGGTTTTGAATCAAGAATTGGTCCCCAGAAGTGATGAATTTGTACAGGTCGTGGGAGCGACAGGCCAACCAGAAAAAGCCTACTTTCTAAAACCTATTAAATACAAAATTGGGAAACAGATGGGAATTCATCAATTTTTGTATTTACCAAATTCTCCAAAGCCTCTACTAGGTAGAGACCTATTAGAGAATTTAGGGGCGGTAAAAAAAATTCGATAAACTTGAGTTTCAAGTAAATGATGAACAACTAATAGCAGCTTGAAGTCTGACAATCAGCTATATAAAACCAAAACCTGAAAGTCGTAGCATTGAACGCATTATGAGTGAAGTATACCCACTAGTATGGGCTACTGATGTACCTGGAAGGTCAAAACGAGCAGCTCCTATTAATATTGAGTTAATACCAGGAACAAAACCGGTAGTAAGAAAACAATACCCGCTGAGGTTGGAAGATAGAAGAGGAATTGAACCAATAATAGAGAGATTTCTAGAACTAGGATTATTGGTAGAGTGTGAATCAGATTTCAATACACCAATCCTACCTGTTAAGAAACCGAATGGGACATATAGATTAGTCCAAGATTTAAGGGCAGTGAACGAATTTACAAAAACTTTACACCCGGTCGTAGCGAATCCCTATACTCTTCTAACCAAATTGAGGGAAAATTTAAAATGGTTCACAGTATTAGACATAAAAGATGCATTCTTTTGCCTAGCCTTAGCTCTAACAAGCCAGAAAATTTTTGCTTTTGAGTGGGAATCTGCTAAAACAGGGAGAAAGACTCAACTAGCTTGGACTGTGTTACTGCAGGGATACAAAAATAGTCCCACAATTTTTGGAAACCAACTGGCCAAAGAATTAGAACAATGGGAAAGGCCACTGGGAAATGGTACCCTTCTACAATATGTAGATGATTTATTAGTAGCAACTGAAACAGAAGAGGAGTGCATTGAATGGACTATTTCCCTGCTAAACTTTTTGGATATCGAGTTTCTCTACAAAAGGCACAGCTGGTACAAGAAAAGGTGATATACCTGGGATATGAAATCTCCAGAGGACAACGATCTCTAGGCACAGCAAGAAAAGAAGCCATCTGTCAGATGCCCAGACCAGAAACGGTAAGAGATCTATGGGCCTTTCTGGGAATGACAGGTTGGTGCTGATTATGGATTCATCAATATGGAATACTTGCCAAACCACTATATGACTTACTAAAGGAGACTACGAGTACCTTAGCCTGGACTCCAGAGGCAGAAGGAGCTTTTAAAAGACTGAAACAAGAACTCATGAAAGCCCCAGCCTTGGGTCTTCCAGATGTAACTAAGCCGTTTTGGCTATTCTCCCATGAGCGACAGGGGATGGCTCTGGGAGTTCTAGCACAGCAGTTGGGACCACATAAGAGAGCTGTAGCTTATTTCTCCAAACAATTGGATGAAGTAAGCAAAGGCTGGCCTGGGTGCCTAAAAGCAGTGGCCGCAGTGATCATAAACATAGAAGAGGCCAGAAAGCTTACGCTAGGCCAGAAAATGACTGTGTTAGTCTCTCATACTGTCTCAGCAGTGCTGGAACAAAAGGGTAACCATTGGTTATCGCCTTCAAGATTCCTAAAATATCAAGCCATCCTAGCTGAATCAGATGATGTAACCATTCAAGTAACTAACATTGTCAACCCAGCTTCGTTTCTAGAAGGAAGAATTCCGGCAGAACCTCTCGAACATGATTGCCTGGAAACGATCGAGGCAGTCTATTCCAGTCGTCCAGACCTCAAGGAGGAACCATTTGAAGATGCGGACAACTGGTTCTCGGACGGCAGCAGCTTCGTGAGGCAAGGAGTAAGAATGGCAGGCTATGCAGTGACCACAACAGAAGAGGTAATTGAATCAAATCCCCTACCTGCAGGGACTTCGGCCCAGAAGGCAGAACTAATTGCTCTTACCCGAGCCCTGGAATTAGCAGAAGGTATGCGAATTAACATTTGGACTGATTCTAAATATGCTTTCTCTGTCGTACATGCTCACGGAGCGATTTGGAAAGAAAGGGGACTATTAACTGCCCAGGGGAAAACAATCAAACATGCAGAAGAAATTTTAAGGTTGTTAGAAGCGGTCCAACTCCCAGAGCAGGTGGCCATAATGCATTGTAAGGGACACCTGAAAGGTAACACAGTTCCAGAAATAGGGAATAGGAAGGCAGATGCAGAAGCCAAATTAGCTGCTGCAAAAACTGAAGAAATAAACATAACAGCTTTAATACCGGGAGAATTAGATACAGATTTTCAACCAAATTATCAAGAATCAGATCAAAGATGGATTAAAAGGAACAAGGGTAAATTGTTAGACAACGGGTGGGGACAGTTAGAAACAGGTCAACTAATAATACCTGAAAAATTAATGTGGCAGTTTGTAAAGATAGAACATGAAAAAGCCCATTGGGCCTTGGACCCACTCTATCAATATTTACAAACCCGAATAGCAGGACCAAAACTCTTTACTACAGTAAAATACGTCACATCTCAATGTGAGCGATGCCTAAAGAATAACCCAAATACTGGAACGAAGGTACATCAGGGAGCCATAAATCGAGGTAAATTCCCAGGTGAAGTATGGCAAATTGATTTTTCAGAACTCCCAAGAAAAGGGGGGTTTCGACATTTATTAGTATTAACTGACACATTTTCTGGGTGGCCTGAAGCATTCCCTTGTAGGACAAATAAAGAAAGAGAAGTAACCAAGGTCTTACTAAACGAAATAATACCCCGATTTGGGGTACCGAGAAGTATATCTTCAGACAGAGGTACGCATTTCTGTGCAAAAGTAGTAAGAGCAATAAGCAAGGCATTACAAATCAAGTGGCAGTTACATACGCCTTACCGGCCTCAGGCTAGTGGGCAAGTCGAAAAGATGAATCACCTGATTAAACAACAAATTGCTAAGATATGCCAAGAAACCAATTTACAGTGGTATCAGGCTCTGCCTATTGCTCTGCTTAGACTAAGAGTCAAACCCAGATCAAAAGAAAAATTGAGTCCGTTTGAAATTCTGTATGGAAGACCTTATGCTATGCAGATTGTAAATGGAGATGCTGTAGACCAAATAGGTAATCAGTACATTTATGATTATGTAATTGCTATAGGGAAACATTTTGATAAAAGTACAGCTGTGGTGATAGAACATCAACCCAAACAGCCTGATTGTAAATTACATCCGTTCAACCCCGGTGACTGGGTATATGTTAAGAATCTCTTAGGAAAACCCCTACAAGAAAAGTGGGAGGGACCTTTCCAAGTGCTGCTGACCACCTTCACCGCGGTCCGGATCAAAGAGCGACCTACATGGATTCATTACTCACGAGTCAAGAAAGCTCCGGAGAATAAGCAAGAGGAAGAAACGAGTGAAACACCAGCATCTGCAGATAATTGTTTGGGTACCAAGCCCCTGAGTGAAAGTCCTGTGTGAATATGGACACGGCACTACCATTGGTGGGATATTTTTACAGGGCATTCCCCAACAGCAACCCAAGTATTCCACTACCTTGTGCACCCAATACTAATCATAACCATAGCTATGTTTTTACTAACACTCACAAACATATACCTATAGAGCAGACTGAAATCCTTAATGACAAAAACCCAAACACTTTGGGCAATGATCCAATCTTACCAACGTCCCTTAGAGATTAAAACTTGACGAAAGAATTCGTAAGTTGAAAGAAAAGGGGGGAAATGAAGCCACTCACTTAAGGAAGGCTTTGAAACATAAAAGGTTAAAACAAAATTGTAAGAGAAATTTCAAAACCTTAACATTAGGAAATTGTCTTGAGGAACAGAACATATTGACTAGATAGAGCAGTCCTTGAGAGATAGCAGCATTCCTCACAGAGATAGCAACTCAGCAAATCCTAGGATGAGCCAAAAGTCAGCCTAACCCTATTATGTTTGCCAAAACTGCCTTAAAAGGAGAAGATCGAAAGAAAGTTCAGAAGTTTACAGTGAGGAAGACTCACACACGACCCCCGCCCAGAGGAAGGCAACAGGAACCCCCACCGTGAAATCTCCCCAAATTGAAGACTCCGCCCAGACTCCGCCTATATATGAATATTACAAGTAGATGTTGCAATTTAATGAATATACATGATTGTGTTGTAATCCTATACTCAAAAACTGTATAAAAGAGCTATGCTGATTGTATACGACGGAGCTCTTTGCCCAGGGCGACCTGGAGGGCTCCCCAACGCGTTGCAATAAAATACCTCCTGCTTTAAAGAAATAAACTTTGTCTCTAAAGCAGTTTCTCCGTGCCTTTTGGGGCAAAAATCCGGCATCACAGGGGATAGTGGTGACATCACAGGGACATCAGAGACATCACTGGGGACCAGTGACCTCACAGGGGACTGTTGACAACAAAGGGACAGCCGTGATGTCACAGGGTTATTGGTGACATCACAGGAGACCATGGTGACATCATAGAAACAGCAGGGACATCACTGGGGACCAGTGACATCAGAGTGACAACAGAGGGACAGCAGTGATTTCAAAGGGACATTGGTGACATCACAGGGGTCTGGTGAAATCACAAGGACACTGATCACATCACAGGGACATGGTGGCACTGCTGGGGACAGTGGTGATATCACCAGGACAGCAGTGACATCATTGGAGACCAGTGACATCACAGGGGACTGCTTACAGCAATGGGAAAGCCAAGATGTCACAGGGACATTGGTGACAACAAAGGGACGGCCATGATATAACGTGGACATTGGTGACATCATTGGGGATATCGGTGACTTCACAAGGACAAGGGTGACATCACAGAGACACCATGACATCATCGGTGACACTGGTGACATCACAGGTACAGCAGTGACATCTTTGGGGACTGGTGACCTTGCAGGGGAATGGTGACAACAAAGAGATAGTTGTGACAACCACAGTGATGTTGGTGACATTGGTGACTTCACAAGGACAAGGGTGACATTACAGAGACAGTCACCCCTGGAACCCCTCCCCGGTACCAAAACCCACCCACAGAAACCCACTGCACCCAGTGACTTCCACTTGCCCCAGGATGGTCCCAGTTCCCATCAGTGTGATCCCAGTCACTCCCAGTTCATGCCAGTTGCCTCCAGCATGCACCCTGTCACTCCCAGTTACTCCCAGTTGCTTCCAGCATGATCCCAGTTGCTCTCAGTCCCCCCCTGCATAGTTCCAGTCACTCTCAATATGATCCTGGGCACTGACAGTCACACCCAGGATGGTTCCAGTATGGTCCTGGTCACTCCCCACTATGGTCCCAGTCACTCCCAGTCACTCCCAATAGGGTCCCAGTTGCCCCCAGGGTGGTCCCAGTTGCTCCCAGCCCCACCAGGATGGTTCCTTTCCCTCTCAGGGACTCCCAGTCTGAGTCCAGGATGGCCCAGGTACTTTCAGGCACTGCCTGGATGATGCCATTTCCCCCTGCATGGTCCCAGTTGCTCCCAGTATGATCCCAGTATGAGTCCAGTCACCTCCAGTATGATCCCAGGAACTTCCAGACACTTCCAGTACGAAGCCAGTTTGATCCCACTCATCCCCAGTATGGCTGCAGTCCCTCCCACACACTCCCAGTATTATTGCAGTCACTCCCAGTAAGACCCCAGCAGGACCCCAGGAGGGGCCCAGCTGTTCCCACTATGATCCCAGTTGCCACCAGCAGGCTTCCAGTTGCTCCCCTTCACCCCTACTATGGTTCTAGTCACTCCCAGAATGATCCCAGTCACTCCCAGCCACTCCCAGTATATCCCAGTTGCTTCCAGTGTGCTCCCAGTCAGTCCCAGTATGATCCCAGTTTCTCTTAGTAGGATCAAAGTTACTCCCTGCATGGTCCCAGTTGCTGCCCAGTCACCCCACTGTAGTTCCAGTCCCTCCCAGTATGACTCCAGTAGGATCCCAGTGACACCCTCTATGGTGGCAGTCACAGCCAGGATGAACCCAGACATTCCCTGTCACTCCCAGTATAAAGCCATTTGCCCCCAGCAGGGTCCCACTTGCTCCCACTCACCCATTACAGTTCCAGTCCCTCCCAGTAGGATCCCTGTCACTCCCAGTCTCTCCCAGTTTACATCATCCTGCTCCCAGTCAGTCCCAGTATGCTCCCAATCAGTCCTAGTATGATCCCAGTCACTCTTGGTGTCTCCTAATATATCCCAGAGTCCCCCAGTGTGGTCCCACTCACTCCCAGTTGCTCCCAGTAGCTTCCAGCATGATTCCAGTTGCTCACAGCTACTCCAAGTCACCCCCAGTGTGGTCCTAGTCACTCCCAGTATGATCCCAGTCACCTCCAGTGTGATCCCACTTGCTCCCAGTATATCCCAGTTGAGCAAACATGGTCCCAACTGCCCTCAGAATGTTCCCAGTCACTCCCAGTATGACCCCCAGCCACCTTCACTGTGGGCCCAGTTGCTCCCATTATGATCCGTTGTGCTCAGCATGGTCCCAGTTTTCCCAGTTGTATCCTACTAGCTCCCAGTTGCCCCTAGCATAGAACCAGCTGCTCCCAGTATGATCCTAGTCTGATCCCAGTATGATCTCAGTAGGATCGCAGTCACCCCGAGTATGATCCCAGTAACATCCAGACACTTCCAGTACGAAGCCAGTTTGATCCCACTCATCCCCAGTATGGCTGCAGTCCCTCTCACACACTCCCAGTATTATTGCAGTCACTCCCAGTATGATCCCAGTATGACCCCAGCAGGGGCCCAGCTGCTCCCAGTATGGTCCCAGTGTCCCCAGTTCTGGTCCCGCTGGGTCCAGTCCAGCTCTGGGTGTATCCCGGTGTCCCCCCTGTCCCCCCACCCCACTGTCACCCCCTTTTCTCTCCCCACAGAGCTCCTGAGCCGCCGGCGGCCGCAGCCCCTCCAGGGCCTCGGGCACAGCCTGGACCCCCCCGTGTCTGTGAGGATTTTGGGGGGTCGTGTGTCCCCCCTCCCCTGCTGTCACTCTGCCTGCACCTGGCTGCTCCCAGTGATCCCAGCAAAGCTTCCCAGTTCTCCCCAGTCCCGGTTATTGGGAGGCATTGGGGGTGCTGGGAGGATCCCAAGGGGTGGAGCCGAGTTTGAGGAGGCAGAACCAGCCCCAGGATGGATCGGGAATGGGGACCCCCCTGTATTCCCCCCATGTCACCCCACTCTGGGGGGGCTTTGGGAGGGTACAAACCCCCACTAGGCAACCAGTTCACCCCAAAAGGTGTTGGGACCCCCCCAAACCTCCCCACAGACCCTCAAGGACACCCAAACACACTCAGAGCCCACCCAGGACCCCACCCAACCCTTTTCGGGGGGGCTTCTCTGGGCACTGGTGGTGCTGGGAACCCCCCCGGCTGCGGGTGAGGAGCTCTCGGGGGAGCGGGGGGTGGGAAGGGGAGGTCAGTGAGGAAAGGGGGGTCAGAGGGGATAAAAGGGGTGGTGGGACCCCAAACTGAGTGAGAGGGGAGTGGGAACCCCAAAAGTGGAGGGGGATAGGGCAGTGAGGTTTGGGGGATGATGGGGAATGAGTAGGAGGGGTGAGAAGAGTGAGGAAAGGGCAAGGTGGGACCCCCAAACTGAGCATGAGGGTCCTGAGGGTGGGGGGATGATGTGGAAGGAGGAGAGAGAGGGAGGAAAAAGTGGGGTTTGGGACCCCTAAACTGATCTGGGAGGGGCTGGGGATTAAGGATCATGGAAAAGTGGAAAGAACAGGGAGAAGGGTGGAAAAGGGGATTGGTCTGGTGGGTCAGACGGTCCCATGAGGGTCTTTGGGCACAGAAGGCTGGGAAAGGGGGGTGCCCCCTGAGCTCCCAACTGACTGTGGGGTGCTGGGGCTGCTGGATCCAATCTCAGCCTTGGGTTATGCCAACATTTTCAGTTTAGAGGAATTACAGAGGTGGGACTGAACCAGGGCTTTAATGATGACAAGTCCAATCTATTGATAGAAATGAATTATTTAGGGTTACAAATGATCAGACAAAAGATCTTCATCAGAATTATTTCCTGCACAATAGAAACACTAAAACTACCAGTAGTACAGCGTAAGATAGGACAATGCTCTACACTAAAGCAATTGTTGAAGCAATTCTACTCAAGCTGGCACCAAAGCAAGAATTATGAATCAGAGATGGATGGAACTCCCCCAGACCAACGCTCGTGGGGAGATCTCTGCTCTCAACATCCAACAGTGACCTTGCGGGTGTCCCAGCCAAGGCAGGAATCTCCACACACCCTCCAAGAAGGGTTCTGTTGGCACAACCTGCCCCTGGCAAAGGGGACTGGCTCTTTCTGGTAGAAAGGGATGGACTGACAGTCACTGGACTCAAGGGGTTGCCTCACCATCAGGGGTGGCCAAAGCTCTTCCCACAGTTGGGGCACTTGTAAGGCTTTACTTACTGGTGGGTCCGTTGGTGTTTGGTCAAGGTAGAGCTGTCGCTGAAGCTCTTCCCACACTCCCCACACTTGTAGGGCCTCTCCCCGGTGTGGATGCGCCGGTGCCTGACGAGGTTGGAGTTCCGGTTGAAGCCCTTCCCGCAGTCGGTGCAGCGGAAGGGCCTCTCATCTGTGTGTGTCCGCTCATGCATGAGGAGATGTGAGCTTCTCTGAAATGTCTTCCCACATTCCAAGCACTTGTAGTGTCGTTCCCCAGTGTGGATGAGCTGGTGGTTGCGGAGGGTGGAGCTGTCACTGAAGCTCTTCCCACATTCCCCACACTTGAAGGGTCTTTCCCCAGTGTGGGTACGCTTGTGTTGGAATAGAATGGAGTTGCTCCTGAAGTTCTTCCCACATTCCCCACACGTGTAGGGCCATTCCCCAGTGTGGATGTGCTGGTGGCTGAGGAGCTGGGTGCTCTTCCTGAAGTTCTTCCCACATTCCAAGCACCTGAAGGGCTTCTCCCTGCTGGGAGGCTGCTCAGGGACCACCAGCTCCGAGCTCCGGCTCAAGCTCCGGCCGCCTTCCCGGCACAGGCCGGGTCTTTCCTCCTCAGAGCTCCCTGGGCTGGCTTTGCAGCCCCTCCTCCGGGGGCATCTCCGGGCCTTTTCCTCCCCGCTGCCTTCCTGCGCCGGGGAGCCCTTCAAAACGGCCTCTCCCACCAGGCTCTGCCAGGGGGATTTGTCCTCCGTGCTCTCTGTGTTCAGGTCGGGGCCTGGGGCAGGAAGGAAGAAGGACAGGCAGGGGATTTGCCTCCGGCCCAGAGGGAAGGCCAAGGACATCCTCCAGATCCAGTCCCGGCAGGACGGCAGTGCCAGCGGGGTTGTCCTGCAGCCGGGGGCGATGCTCGGCTGCCACAGGCACCACAAGACAGGCCCAAAGGGGCACTGACTTCCTCCTCACCTGCCTGGGGGGCTCGTGGCCTTTTCCTCTTCCTCTCAGCCTCCTCCTCCATCCGCCCAAGCTTTGGGAAGGGCAAATCCTGCTGGGGGGGAAACAAGGGCTGAGTGCATTGGCTTGGGGGTTCCTCCTGCCCAAGACCATCTCTAGAACTCACCGGGAATCCTGGGACCATGAAAACCTCCAAAACACCAAGATTTAGCCCAGAAAAACCCAAACCACCAAGATTCAGGCAAAAACTTTTCAGAAATAGCAAGAAGATCCCCACATCCCAAACTGCAAAAAACCGAGATTCAGTTTAAATATATACCCAATTCTGAAGATTAGCACAAAAAAATCTCTCCCAGGATATCCCCCTCTCTGGTCTCTCCCCTCTGGGGTTCAGAGGGTCTCCCCTGTCTGGGATGTTGGGGGTCCCACTTAGGGATGCTGGGAGTGTTGGTTGTCCCAAGGGTCCCTTCTCCTCTGACTCTCACCTTTGGGGTGCCACCTTCCCAGACATTCCCCCTCTCCAGGTTCTCCACCTTGTTGTCCCAGGGATCCCAGGGGTCCCCACTCTCCAGGCTTCCCGTCTCCGCTCCCCCCGTTTCAGGCTCCCGTGGGTCCCGGGGCTCCTCCCTCTCCGTGCTCCCCCCTCCAGCCTGCTGGGGGTCCCCCAGCTCCGGCATCGCCCGCTCCGCCCTCCACCCTCGGCAGCTCCCGGGCTCCACACCCACCCCTGGCAATCCCAAGGGGGGCCCAAAGCCGCTGTGTCCCCCCCGCCGGCTCCAGGCTGACAATTGAGCTGGTGGGGCCTGGTCCAGCAACACCAACCCCACCGCGGGGAGGGACTCACATCCCCCTGCCCACCGCCCGGAACCCACCCCAGCACCCCCAAAAACACCTCCCGGGGACCCCCAAGGGCACAGCCCTGCACAAGGCCCGCCTGTGCCCAAGGCACCCAAACAGCCCCACAGTCGGGGGGACACCAGAGGCTGCCCTAGCCCAACGAGAGCAGCGAGCGGATCGGGCCCCCCGACACGAGGGCGGGCTCTCCCTTCAGCCTGAGCCAATTTGGCACCAACAGCACGGCCCGACCGCTGGCTCGGCACAGGGGCCCGAGCAACCTCTCTCCAGCCTCTTGGGGCTGTCAGAGCTTCCTCCTCTCTCCAGTCTCCCCCACTCGCCAGGGATCAAGGCATGGGGACACCAAGGCACCCCCATGGCAACCCTGCTCCTGCTCTCCCCCCTCCCATTAACCCCCTCTCCCACTGACCCCCCAAAACCCGGCTCCCCCCAGCTCCCTTTGGGCGTAACCCCCCGCCCCTCGCGCTCCCTTTGGGGGTTCCACCCGCTCTTTTAGCTTTTCTCGCCCCTTTCCCATCGTGTCCGTCCCGCTCACCTGACAGCAGCAGCGAGGGAAAGGACAAGGGCGGAGCAGGAACAGGAACTGCAGGAGAACAATCGCCCTCTCCCATCCCAAGGGTGCCGGGGAAGGGGGAATTCATCCCAAATAGCCTGGAGGAAGCGTGGAGAGTCGTGACATCCTCAGGTTGGGAGCACAGATTTCCCTGCAAAGTCTGCAGGGAGTCAGTCGAGCTCTAGAGAGCAGATTGTGCCCCAGGGATGGGATGGCAGAGGGGCCCTGAGGTCCCCAGGATGAAGCAGCAACCAGCAATAGACACAAAAGGACCCCCGAGGATTTCGGGGGGATTGTCCTGCAGGGAGGGGACAGTGTCACCCCACGAGGGCGGGGCTGGCAAGTGGGAGGCTGCTTTCTGGGGCAGGTCGTAACATATTTGGCATCACGGACAAGGATCCTTTGGATGTGGTGCAGTAATCGGTGTAGTCCAAAATTGATGCCAAGTGAAACAGTGACCGTCCCCTCATTGTGAAATTATAGTGATAAATCTTCTCCCCTCAGTGAGATCTGGGCACATCAGACCTGTTGAAAGGTTCTCTGGTACCTGGACCTGCTGAAAGGTTTTCCAGGAGAGAGTCAAGCCAACCCTCAGAGGGTTAAAGGGCAGAAAGACATTAACCTGAGCTGGGTTAATGACTGAGTCAAAAGGAATGACACCCCAGGGGGAGTTATGTGGGGATTATTCCCTCTTGATATCTGTCCTTGGTTTAGAACTGCTTCTTGTAGGTGCTGTTTTAGGGGTTGTCCTTAGAACAACAGGAAAGATGGGCTATTCAGAAATCTACAGGTGAGGGGATAAGATCTTTACAAGAGTCAGTGAAGGCATTACAGGAGCAATTAGAAAAGGAAGGCTTGCAGTTAACTGCAGAGAGTGAAACATTTGGGAGGGAGGGGGAAGGAAGGGAAATGAATCTGTTGCTTCCATCAGCCCTCCAAGATGAGGAGGAGCAAAATGAAAGGCTTAGAAAGGCACTAGAAATAAAAAAAAATGTGAACTACGGGACATCAATTTAAAATACTCCAGACTAGTGGATGTTAATAAATCCCTGTACCCCTCTGGGGAATTGGAAGATCTTAAGCAAAGTTCTCTGGAGGACACAGTAATACATTTGCATCCCCTCATTAAAACTGAAGCCACTGGCTGAGGGGCAGCTCTGCAAACTGCCACAGGGACTGCCCTGTACATGGGGAAGCCCTGGCCAAACCTGGGGACAAATCCATCCCTAAGGCCAATGAATCAGAGACTGAATCTGTGTGGAGGGTGTCCCTTACTGGGGGAGACCGAATTTTGTTGAGTGAGGATGAGGCCCCAGGATTTTGGGGCCCAGGGCTCTTCCTGAGCACAAATGATAACTGAGCACCGTGGTCCCTGACCCAGAGAGCTGCCTGCTGGGCAGGAGGGTTGGACCCCATAGAAAGGGGAGATCCTCACACAATTCCAACACCCACAATTGGCCACCTTGTAAAAAGCGCACAACCCCCCATGTCTCCAATTCATGCACACAAAATTACTGGACCCACAACAAAATTCCCTCATGGAACTCGAGGTGGATCCACAGAGATTTCATATCCTGATCTGAGGTCTGCCTGATGCACTAAAAGTTTATGCTAAACAATTACAGGAGTGCATAAAGGCAACCCCAAAGCCTAGAAGAAGGGGTGCCCCATCAGGAATAACCTGGTTGGAGGGAGCCCAAGAATTAAGAGCAACTGGGCAGCAGTTGGGGCTCTCTGCTACAAGTGGCCAGAGAACACACATCAGGAGGGCAGGGAAGGTCCAAAAACCCACCTCACCAGGTATTTGTCAGCAAAATGTGTCATCCAGTGGGTGAAAGAGGCAGTTTGTGGGGGGAGGGCATTGCAAAAGGAATTCCTCAGTAAGTAATAGACACATTACCTGCCACTAATCTGGAATGCTTGATTAAGCATTGGGACAATCAAAGAACAGGAGTCACCTCCTAGCAGCAACCTCCCTCAGGAGTCCAACACTGACATCCCCTCAGCCTCTCCAGAAACCAAACTGGACCAACCAGTTTGACCAGTTCTGAGTCAAGAAACTGGACTTGCTGCTCTCCAGTCAGTAAGCCAAAGAATGACCAGTGGGTTTATGAGAGAAAGCTCATAGAAAACAGCCAGGGAGATTTGATAACCACCTTTCCTGTGGGCCCTCTGAAATCCTTAGCTACTTTTGTGGTAGATGCTGGTGCCCAGGTCTCAGCACTCCAACTAAACTTGCTGCTTCTTGTGGCATTAAGCCAGACATAAAAGGGATATGGGGAACTGATGCCTTTGGCAAATCCCAGCCCCAGGACACAGCTGGGTGAAATGCTGCTTACCAGGAGATGAGACAGCCACAGAAGCTGTCCTGAGTGTGGGGCCACTGCCAGCTAACACCCTGGGGTTGGATCTATTAAAGGGGCATGCCTGGACAGATGCCAGAGGGGAAGAATGGCTGTTTGGTCTCCCATCTCCCTCTGTCCCTCTGTTACAAACTGCTCACAGCCTGTCTCCTTGCCAAACAACAAAGGTAAACCCCCACCTTCAGGGACCTGTGACAAAATTACCCCAGAAAGGGCAGAGTGGCAGGAGCAAGGGTTAATTGTCCCCACACACTCACCATGCAGTTCTCCTGTGTGGCCTGGCCATGAACCTGCTGGGTGGTGGCAGCTGACAGTTCATTACCTGGGTGCTGACACCGGCCCACAAACAGCTGCTGTACAGAACAAAGCTGAACTGACTGCCCAGATTGCCGATGGCACCACAGTGGACCAGGCTCAGACAAACACTGTCACCCACCTGGAAAGTCTGAGCCTTCAAATTCCCACAGGAAAAGTAGCAATGTGTGTTCTTTCTGACACCTTGGCCACCCCAGAGCAAATAAAGATGCTGAGGAGTAAAAAGGAGCTCCAGACCACTCTGGGTTTATTTGCTTTTGGGAGGAGACGTGTTCCAGACTTCTCCATTATTGCTGCCCCAGTGGCATCATGCCAGACAAGAAAAGGAGTTGGATAAATAGATAGTTCCTTCTTTTTAATAATCAGTCCCTAGTGGGCCAGATTTCCTTTTTTTTTTGCAGGAACCTGCCAGCAGATGAGATCAAACTGTGTGAGACTGACAAAGCTTTCAATTGCCACAGTGGGCAGCAAAGATAACTGCCCCCACAATTGCTTCTGTTATCAGTTTACAAGTATCCCCTGAGAGAATGAAGTAGTAGCAGCAGCACTGGGGAGTTGTACTGTTCTTTGCAGCGCTGGTTGTCTGCATGTGTTTGTGGTTTTATCTCAATAACTCTGTGATATGCACAGCTGTATGTATTTTTGTCTCAGTAGTTTTGCAGCATGTAAAAGTTTACCCCAAACATTGTGTTTGTGTCCTCCCTACTCCCAAAATGCCTTGTATGATCAGCTTATTAATAATTGTTGACTTATTTGTGTTTTTATCATGAGCAACTCACTGGTAAGGTTGTGTAAGACAAGCCATTTTATGTATTGCTAGTTTAATTTTTGCCAAGTTTGTCTTTTTATTGAAAAAGAAATTGGCTTGGGAGAAGCTTTTATATTTGTAAAATTCTGTCTCAGTCAATTGAGAATCAAGAAACTCAACCAAATTTAGCCTGGGAGTTGGTACAAGAATTTATGCATATTTGGAATCATAGAAATATGTATTATATGCATGAACCCTCTGCCTTGGAAGGCATCAAATTTTATATTTGGCTAAATTTCTCAAAATATTAACAAATAAAACTACATCTAGACAAAACAAAAGAAAGTGTTACCTGAAGAATACAAGAATACAAGAAAGCTGAAGGCTTCCTGGTCAGCATTGTCAGACCTTTCTTTATTTTCAATTTCAACATTATTTCCCCAGTTTTTTCAATGACAAGATGGTGCCCAGGCTGCTTTGCTGGTGTGGAATGAAAGGGCCAGGCCAGAGGAGGGGGCTGGAGGAGACAGGGCCATTGGCATTTGCTCTGCCAGGGCATTCCTGGAGCACATTCCTGACAGGGACTGGGCAGGAAGAGCCTGAAGCCTTCCTGGGCTGCCCTCAGGAGATGGCCTTTGCTGCTGGAGCTGCTGGGGTGGAGCCCAGCTCTGTGCCAGCAGTGCCCAGGGCCTGTCCCTGCCTGGGATGGCAGCAGGGACACGCAGCAGGACTGTGCCCAAGCTGCCAGAGCGCTCAGGCCTTGCAGCCCCAGCAGGGCTGGGAAGGAGAGGGGGCAGTTGCCAAGAGTGGCCCTGGGAAGAGGAAGTGCCCTTGGTCCTGGCTGGGCTGCTGTGCTGGGGGTCTCTTCTCTCCACGGCTCCACACAGGCACTGCCCCTGCAGTCAGGGGGCAGAAGGATCTTGGGCACACAGAAATCAGGGCAGGGCATTTCTTTAATTTAACTGGACAGAGAACAAGCCTTTGGGAAGTCTTGGATTTACAAAAGAATGGTAGATACTGCTGTAGAAATGCTGTGATATTCATTTGTCAAATACTTAATAATAGTAGAAAACAAATAAGAAAATGCCCCAGCAAAAGAACAAATAAGAGAAAACAGTCTGAGATTGTAATGAATTAAATTCTGAATGCTCTGCAGAATGAAACAGACAGTTCATTGCTTTTGAAAACAGCCAGTGATAATTTCCCCATGGAATCTTTTAGTTCCTGGTTCCTCAGGCTGTAAATGAGGGGGTTCAGTGCTGAAGGAACCACTGAGTACAGTATTGACAGTGCCAGACCCAGGGATTGGGTAGAGTTGGAAAGAGGGTTCAGGTTGGTAAATGTGGCAGTGCTGAGGAACAGGGAGACCAGGGCCCGGTGAGGGAGGCACCTGGAAAAGGCTTTGTGCTGTCCCTGCTCAGAGGGATCCTCAGCCCAGCCCTGAAGATCTTGCACAGAGGAGAAAACAGTGAAAACAAACCAGCCAAGTGATAAACAGGCACTAAACACCATTGAAGTGCTGCCAGAGCCCAGCCCAGCCCTGGGGCCTCAGCTCTGCCCTGCAGAGCCCTCCCAGCTCAGGACACTGCCCAGGGGCACCTCTGGCTGGGCAGGCTCTGATGGCAATGTCAGGTTAACCCTGAGGACACCAGAGAAGTGTTCAGTGATGCTGCTTGTTAGCCCCGGGGTGTTGAGTTCTGACACTGCCTGGGTTATTCAGCTCTGAGAGAAGCTGATTCAGGGTTTAATTTCCTCCTCCTGAACTGAGAGACACATTTCTATGTCCCATTTCCCAGCCAGAAAACACAGCTGGGAAGACTGAAAGAACAGGACCCTTCCCTTTCAATGGCTCCTCAATTCTTGTGCTTCCAGAAAACTCCCCTGGGAAATGCTGTGGGATAACCTGGAGCTCTGAGCAGCCCTCACAACCTGCAGCACACTGTCAGCAGGTAAAGGCCCCTGCCCTCTCCTGTCAGAGGCTGCTCCTTGTCCCCAGCCCTTCTGCCCCAGCCCTGGGAGCAGCTCCCCGGGCCGGCTGAGCTGCCCCTGGCAGGCAGCAGAGTCCCTGCCCAGCACAGCGCCCTGGGCTGCAGGACCCTGCTCTGCCCCACAGCCCTGGGCACCCCTGGCTGCACCCATGGCCATGGGATGGCACTGAGGATGATCTGCTGCGTTGATTTGCCCGGTACTGAGGTCACTGTGACAGGCCAGGAGTTGCCCAGATCCTCCTTCTGGCCCTGCTGGTGGATGGACATCCCATTTGCTTGTTGCCAGTCAGCTGGGACTGCTGCAGTTCTGCAGAACTGCTGGGCCAGGAGTGAGAGTGGCTTGGCCAGCTCTTTCTGCAGCTCCCTCAGTACTCTGGGGTTCATCCCCTCTGGGCCCAGGCACTCGTGGGGGTCTCACTGGCAGAGCAGGTCACTGACCATTTCCTCCTGCACTGGGGGGGCTTCACTCAGCTGCCCATCACCAACCTCAAGCCAAAGCCTGCCTGCCAGGTGTCCAAGGGGTCAGTTCTGCTGCCCCCTCCTTCCTTCCCTCAGGATGGAAAACTCCCTCCTTTTGTGTCCCTATGCCCTAGACGGCTCCCACCACCCCCTCACCCCCCAGTCCCAGCATCATGGGATGCTTTAGCTTGGGAGGGGCCTTAAAGAGCATCTCAGCACCCTCCTAGGAAAGAATTCCTTCCTCCTATCTCCTGGAACCCTTCCCTCTATCTGAGGGAAGCCACTGCCCCTTGTCCTGTCACTGCAGGCCCTTGTCCAAAGTCTCTCTCCATCTTTCTTGTTGGCTCCCTTCAGGCACTGCAAGGCCACAGTGAGGTCACCCCAGAGCCTTCTCTTCTCCAGCATGAACAATCCCAATTCTCTCAGCCTTTCCTCCCAGCAGAGCTGCTCCATCCCTCTGATCCTCTTGGTGATCCCCTCTGGACTGGCTCCAACAGCTCCATGTCCTTCCTGTGCTGGGCCCCAGAGCTGGAGGCAGCTCTGCAGGTGGGGCAGCGTTACAGCCACGGGTGTTCCAGCAGGGACACGGTGGAGCCTCCTGGAACAAAGGACCTTTGTGACACTGCAGGGCCTTCTGGAGCCAACCCCCCACTCCGGGGTCCTCCCTCCCACCCCCGGCTGTCCCGAGGGCTCCCCAGTCCCGCTGTGTCGTGTCCGTCCGTCTGTCCCGGCCCAGCCCCCGCCGGCCCCGGGCTGACAATGGAGGCGGCGGGGACTGACCCAGCAACACCAACCCCAGCGCGGGGGACCCGCATCCCCGCCCACCGCCGGGAACCCACCCCGGCACCCCAAAAACACCTCCCGGGACCCCAACATCCCCCAAGGGGCATCTGCGGCTCAACTTTGGGGTCCTGCAAGATCCACACATTCAACCCGCTACCCCCAGGAAAAACAACCCCCACCAACCGGGATTTTGGGACGAGCTTCTTCCTGCCCATTCCCCGCCCGATGGGGCGGGGCGATCCTCTTTCTTTTCCCTTTCCTCCTTTTCGTCCCTTCCCCTTTTCACGTGGTCCGTGCCAGTGAACGCACACGTGGAGCTCTCGGGTGGGTGAGCGGGGGGACAGGGTGGGAAAGGGGGAGAGAGGGAAAAGAGGGCTGGGACCCCAAAGGGAGCGCGAGGGGCGGTGGGTCACCCCCAGACGGAGCCGGGAACGAGCCGGGGACTGGGGGGACGATGCGAAAGGGGTGGGAGAGGGGGGATAAGGGGAGGTGGGACAGCGGGAAACGGGGTTCCCTCGGGGTGCCTTGGTGTCCCCATCCCTTGGTCCCTGGAGAGCGGGGAGCCTGGAGAGGGACCCCGAGCCCCTGTGCCGAGCCCGCGGTGGGGGCCGCGCTGTTGGTTGTGAATTCCCGCCGGGATCAACAAAGCCCCGCACACGTGGCCGCAGCTCTTGTGTTTTCTTGTGGGCAGCACTCGCAGGAGCTCCCCCACACTGCCCAAGCGCTGCCAGGCGCTGCTGCCAAGGCCCAGCAGAGCCCCCGATCCCCCAGTGCCCCCAGAGCTGCGTGCGGGGGTGGGAGAGAAGAGGAGAGCCGGGCTGGGCCCGGGGCAAGGCCGGGAAGGGGCAAGGAATGGCCCCGGGGCTGGGCTGGCGTTGGTGCTGCCGCGGGGCTGGGCCGGAGCTGGGAAACAGGGCCGGGAGCGAGAGGAGAGAGAAAGTGCTGCGGGACTGCAGAGCCGAGCCCCGGCTGGCTGGGGGCTCTGGGCTTGGGGGTTTGGGGTTGTTCTTTGCGGGAGAGGAGGTTTGGATCTTGCAGGAGTCCTCGGTGTCGGGGAAAGGGGGGGTTCCAGGGTAGGGAGACACAGAATGGCAGGAAAGGGGGTTCAGTGCTCAAAACACGGGGGTCTGGTGTTTGGGAAAGGCAGGAATGGGAGTCCAGGGGGTCCCAGGGTCAAGGGAAAAGGGGGACCTGGGGGCTGGAAAAGGTGGGGTGTCTGGGAAAGGGGGTGTAGGAGGTTATTGGTGCAGGATTAGGGGATGTAAGGGTGTCCCAGAGCTGGGAAAGGGGGTGCTGGGGTTCCTGTGACCAGGAATGGGGGCTCAAGGGGAGTCCCAGAGTTAAGGAAAGAGGAGGAATGTAGGGATTAGCACTAGACTGGGTCTAGAGGGTCCCTGTGCCCAGCAAAGGGGGGTGCAGGAACCTCCAGTGTCAGGGAAAGGTGGTTCATTGGGTGGGGAGAGCCGGAATGTCCCAGCAGGGGGTTCAGGGGGTCCTGGGTGTTGAGGAAAGGGAGGGTTGGGGAGTGGGAGAGGCAGGACCGGGGGTCCAGGGGGTGCCAGGGTTGAGGAAAGGGGGGGTTGGGGACTGGGAGAGGCAGGACTGGGGGTCCAGGGAGTGCCAGGGTGAAGGCAAAGGGAGTGTGGGGTCTGGGAGAGGTGGGATGGCCGGGAAAGGGGTGCAGGGGGGATCTGGTGCACAGGAATGGGGAGTTCAGGGGGTCCCTTGGACACCCCAGGACCGCCCTGCAGGATAAGCCAGGAGTGGGGAACTGGGGAGACCTGGAGATTTTGGGGTCAGGGTGGTCCCAGGGTCAAGGGAAGGGAGAAACTGGGAGAGCTGTGGGAACTGGGAAGGGGCTTCAGGGGGGCTGTTGCTGAGGTGACAGGGGATTGCCAGCCAGGAATGGGGGGCTGGGGGCCCCCAGGGTGAGGGAAACAGGGGATGCAGGGACTGGGAGAGGTGGGATGGGGAGGAAAGTGGGGGCAGGGGGTCCTGGAGTCAAAGAAAGAGGGGTCTGGGGTCTGGAAAACCAGACTGACCAGACAAGGGGGGACCCAGGCCAGGAGGAGGAAGAGGAGGAGTAACAGCCGGTGGGGGCTGCTGAGACCCCCAGAGCATGGAGAAGGGGGATCCCTGGGATTCCCAGAACCCACAGCAGCCTGGAGAGGGGTAGACCCCGGAGAGGTGGGACCCCTGAGACCCCAAGCACCCCAAAGCAAAGAGTAAGGGGAGAAGGGACCCTTGGGGCCTCCAAAACCCCCAACATCCCTGAGCAGGGGGACTCTGGAGGGGGGGGAATGCCAGGACCCCCAGCAGCCCAGAGAGGGCAGGGACCCCTAAGAGGGGGGTCCCCCAATACACGTGGGACCCCCCCAGCAGTCCAAATAGGAGGAACCCCCAGAACCCCAAAGTGGAAAGACCAGAGAGGGGGAACTCTTGGAAGGGTTTTTTTTTTTGTTCTGAATCTTGGAGTTCTGGGGGAGGGGGTTTTGGAGGGGCTTTTGCTGTTTTGGAGCTTTTTATGGTCTCAGGATGCTTGTTGAGTTCTAGAGACGGACTTGGGCAGGAAGAACCCCCAGGCCAACGCGCTCAGCCCTTGTTTCCCCCTGTTGCCCGAAACAAGAACACAAACCAACAGAGTGTCAGTTTATGCTGTGCTTTATTCAGGGCCCGGGAAACCTGAGGGCTAGCGCCCCT
>NW_026087947.1:0-24408 GCF_022539395.1 Myiozetetes cayanensis | reverse complement strand
TTGGGGTGTCTGTGTTGGTGCAGCAGGATTGGGGTGCTGAGGGGTTGGGGTGCTGGGTTTTGGGGTGCTGAGGTTTGGGGTGCTGGGATTTGAAGTGTCTGTGTTGAGGCAGCAGGATTGGGGTGCTGAGGGGCTGGGTGCTGGGATTTGGGGTGTCTGTGTTGGTGCAGCAGGATTGGGGTGCTGGTGCAGCAGGATTGGGGTGCTGAGGGGATGGGGTGCTGGGATTTGGGGTGTCTGTGTTGGTGCTGCAGGATTGGGGTGCTGGGTGCCCATGGAATTGGATTTGGGATGCAGCAGGATTGGGGTGCTGGGTGTCCATGGATTGGGGTGCTGAGGGATTGGTGTGTTGGGATTTGGGGTGTCTGTGTTGTTGCAGCAGGATTGGGGTGCTGGGTGTCCATACACTGGGATTTGGGGTGCTGGGTGCCCATGGAATTGGATTTAGGGTGCAGCAGGATTGGGGTGCTGGGTGCCCATGGAATTGGATTTGAGATGCAGCAGGATTGGGGTGCTGGGTGTCCATACACTGGGATTTGGGGTGCAGCAGGATTGGGGTGCTGGGTGCCCATGGAATTGGATTTGAGATGCAGCAGGATTTGGGGTGCTGGGTGTCCGTTCACCGGGATTTAGGATGCAGCAGGATTGAGGTGCTGGGTGCCCATGGAATTGGATTTAGGATGCAGCAGGATTTGGGGTGCTGGGTGCCCATGGAATTGGATTTGGGGTGCAGCAGGATTTGGGGTGCTGGGTGCCCATGGAATTGGATTTAGGATGCAGCAGGATTTGGGGTGCTGGGTGCCCATGGAATTGGATTTGGGGTGCAGCAGGATTTGGGGTGCTCAGTGTCCATACACTGAGATTTGGGGTGCAGCAGGGTTTGGGGTGCAGCAGGATTTGGGGTGCTGGGTGTCCATGCACTGGATTCGGGGTGCAGCAGGATTTGGGGTGCACATGGTTTGGGGTGCTGGGTGTCTGCATTGGTATTGGGGTGCACTGGATTTGGGGTGCAGCAGGATGTGGGGTGCAGCAGGATTTGGGGTGCAGCAGGATTTGGGGTGCTGGGTGTCTCTGTATTGGGTTTGAGGTGCACTGGGTGTGGGGTGCAGCAGGATTTGGGGTGCAGCAGGATTTGGGATGCAGCAGGGTTTGGGGTGCTGGGTGCATTGGGATTGGGGTGCACAGGGCTTGGGGTGCAGCAGGATTTGGGGTGCTGGGTGTCTCTGTATTGGGTTTGGGGTGCACTGGGGTGTCCCTGCACTGGGTTTGGGGTGCTGGGGTGTCCCTGCACGGGATTTGGGGTGCACTGGGGTGTCCCCGTGCCGTGATTTGGGGTGCTGGGGTGTCCCCATGCCGTGATTTGGGGTGCTGGGGTGTCCCTATACTGGATTTGGGGTGCTGGGGTGTCCTTGTGCTGTGATTTGGGGTGCTGGGGTGTCCCTGCACGGGGTTTGGGGTGCTGGGGTGTCCCTGTGCTGTGATTTGGGGTGCACTGGGATGTCCCTGCACGGGGTTTGGGGTGCTGGGGTGTCCCTGCACGGGGTTTGGGGTGCTGGGGTGTCCCCGTGCCGTGATTTGGGGTGCTGGGGTGTCCCTGTGCTGGGATTTGGGGTGCTGGGGTGTCCCTTCACAGGGTTTGGGGTGTCCCTGCACGGGGTTTGGGGTGCTGGGGTGTCCCTGCACTGGGTTTGGGGTGCACTGGGGTGTCCCTGCACTGGGTTTGGGGTGCTGGGGTGTCCCTGTGCCGTGATTTGGGGTGCACTGGGGTGTCCCTGCACTGGGTTTGGGGTGCTGGGGTGTCCCTGCACGGGGTTTGGGGTGCTGGGGTGTCCCTGTGCCGTGATTTGGGGTGCTGGGGTGTCCCTGCACTGGGTTTGGGGTGCACTGGGGTGTCCCTTCACGGGGTTTGGGGTGCTGGGGTGTCCCTGTGCCGTGATTTGGGGTGCTGGGGTGTCCCTGCACTGGGTTTGGGGTGCACTGGGGTGTCCCCGTGCCGTGATTTGGGGTGCTGGGGTGTCCCTGCACGGGGTTTGGGGTGCACTGGGTTTGGAGTGCATCAGGATTTGGGGTGCTGGGGTGTCCCTGTGCCGTGATTTGGGGTGCACTGGTGTGTCCCTGTACTGGGTTTGGGGTGCACTGGGGTGTCCCTGTGCCGTGATTTGGGGTGCACTGGGGTGTCCCCGTGCCGTGATTTGGGGTGCTGGGGTGTCCCTGTGCCGTGATTTGGGGTGCTGGGGTGTCCCTGTGCTGTGATTTGGGGTGCTGGGGTGTCCCTGCACGGGGTTTGGGGTGCTGGGGTGTCCCTGTGCCGTGATTTGGGGTGCTGGGGTGTCCCTGCACGGGGTTTGGGGTGCTGGGGTGTCCCTACTGGGTTTGTGGTGCTGGGGTGTCCCTGCACGGGGTTTGGGGTGCACTGGGGTGTCCCTGCACTGGGTTTGGGGTGCTGGGGTGTCCCTGCACTGGGTTTGGGGTGCACTGGGGTGTCCCTTCACAGGGTTTGGGGTGCTGGGGTGTCCCTGTGCCGTGATTTGGGGTGCTGGGGTGTCCCTGTGCCGTGATTTGGGGTGCTGGGGTGTCCCTGCACGGGGTTTGGGGTGCTGGGGTGTCCCCGTGCCGTGATTTGGGGTGCACTGGGGTGTCCCTGCACTGGGTTTGGGGTGCTGGGGTGTCCCTGCACGGGGTTTGGGGTGCACTGGGGTGTCCCTGCACTGGGTTTGGGGTGCTGGGGTGTCCCTGTGCCGTGATTTGGGGCTGTGGGAGCCGCCAGGGCTGGGACTGCGTCAGGGGGAGCCTCGTGCCAGTGGGGGGGGGGTCACACCTGTGTCACCTGTGTCACACCCCTGTGGGGGTCACACCTGGGTCACACCTGTGGGTGTCACACCTGCGGGTGCCACTCCTGGGTCACCCCTGGGTCACACCCCTGGGTCACCCCTAGGTCACACCTTTGTCACACTCCTGTGGGTGTCACACCTGGGTCACCCCTGTGGGTGTCACACCTGGGTCACACTCCTGGGTCACTCCTAGGTCACACCTGTGTCACACTCCTGTGGGTGTCACACCTGGGTCACACCCCTGGGCCACACCTGGATCATTCATGTCACACCCCTGGAGTGTCACACCCCTGGGTCACACCTGGGTCACTCCTGTCACACCTCCTGTGGGTGTCACATCTGGGTCACTGCACCCTGTCACCCTATGGGTGTCACACCCCTGGGTCACATCTGGATCATCCATGTCACACCCCTGTGGGTGTCAAACCCCTGGATTACCCCTGGGTCACCCCTGGTCACACTTGTCACACCCCTATGGGTGTCACCCCGGGTCACACCCCTGGGTCACACTCCTGGGTCACCCCTGGGTCACACGCGTCACACCTGTGGTGTCACCCTGGGTCACACCTGGGTCACTCCCTGGTGTCACACCCCTGGGTCACACCTCTGGGTCACACCAATCCATGTGGGTGTCACCTCTGGGTCACCCCTGTCACACCCATGTGGATGTCACACCTCTGGGTCACATGTCACACCCTGGGTCATCCTGTCGCCTTGTCAGACCCCTGTGGGTGTCACACCTGGGTCACACCCATGGGTCACACCTTTGTCACGCTCCTATGGGTGTCACCCCTGGGTCACACCCCTGGGCCACCCCTGTCACACCTGTGGGTGTCACACCTGGGTCACACCCTCGGGTGACCCTTTGGTCACACCTGTCATACCCCTGTGGGTGTCACACCTGGATCACCCCTGTCACACCCCTGTGGGCGTCATCCCTGGGTCACACCCCTGGGTCACTCCTGTCACACCCCTGTGGGTGTCACACCTGGGTCACACCCCTGGGTCACCCCTGTCACACCTGTGGGTGTCACACCTGTGTGTCACATCTGGGTCACCCCTGGGTCACCCTTGTCACACCCCTGTGGGTGTCAAACCTGGGTCACACCCATGGGTCACACCTGTCACACCTTTGTCACACCCCTGTGGGTGTCACACCTGGGTCCCACTCATCACACCCGTGTCACACCCATCTGTTGTGCTCAGCTCACAGCTGTCACACCCCTGGGGGTGTCACACCTGGGTCACTCCTGTCACACCCCTGTGCACAGGTCACACCCCCTGTCACTCCTGTCACACCCCTGTGGGGTGTCACACCTGGGTCACACCCCTGGGTCACACCTGGGTCCCACTCATCACACCCATGTCACACCTATCTGTTGTGCTCAGCTCACAGCTGTCACACCCCTGTGCACAGGTCACACCCCCTGTCACTCCTGTCACACCCCTGTGGGTGTCACACATGTCACGTGCCCATCACACACCTGTCACGCACCTGTCACGCACTTGTCATGCACCTGTCACACACCTGTCACACACCTGTCCCCAGTCTGGTGTGGTGAGGGTGGAGGGTGATGAACTGGGGGGTGACCCCCGTGTGACACTGTCCCCTGTGCCCAGCCTGGTGTAGGGGAGAGGTCTGTGATGGACAGGGAGGTGACACTCATGTGACACTGTCCCCTGTTGTGTAGGGGGGGTGTTTGAGGGGTCTGTGAGGGACAGGGAGGTGACACTCATGTGACACTGTCCCCTGTGTGACACTGTCCCCTGTCCCCAGCCTGGGGGGTGTGGGGGGTCTGGGATGGAAAGGGGGATGACACCCGTGTGGCACTGTCCCCTGTCCCCAGCCTAGGGGGTGTGGGGGGTCTGGGATGGAAAGGGGGATGACACCCGTGTGGCACTGTCCCCTGTCCCCAGCCTGGGGTGTGTGGGGGTCTCTGAGGGACAGGGGGGTGACACTCATGTGACACTGTCACCCATGTGACACTGTCCCCTGTCCTCAGCCTGGTGTAGGGGAGAGGTCTGTGATGGACAGGGAGGTGACACTCATGTGACACTGTCCCCTGTCGTGTATGGGGGGTGTTTGAGGGGTCTGTGAGGGACAGGGAGGTGACACTCATGTGACACTGTCACCCGTGTGACACTGTCCCCTGTCCCCAGCCTGGGGTACGGGGGGTGTTTGGGGGGTCTGTGATGGACGGGGGGGTGACACTCATGTGACACTGTCCCCTGTTGTGTATGGGGTGTTTGGGGGTCTGTGGGGGTCAGGGGTGACACTCATGTGACACTGTCCCTTGTCCCCAGCCTGGTGTACAGGGGGTGTTTGGGGGTCTGTGATGGACAGGGGGTGACACTCATGTGACACTGTCCCCTGTCCCCAGCCTGGTGTACAGGGGTGTTTGGGGGTCTGTGGGGGTCAGGGGTGACACTCATGTGACACTGTCCCTGTCCCCAGCCTCGGGGTGTTTGGGGGTCTGTGAGGGACGGGGGTGACACCTGTGTGACACTGTCCCCTGTCCCCAGCCTGGTGGAGGGGGTGTTTGGGGGTCTGTGATGGACAGGGGGTGACACTCATGTGACACTGTCACCCATGTGACACTGTCCCCTGTGCCCAGCCTGGTGTACAGGGGGTGTTTGGGGGTTTGTGAGGGTCAGGGGTGACACTCATGTGACACTGTCCCCTGTTGTGTATGGGGGTGTTTGGGGGTCTGTGGGGGTCAGGGGGTGACAGGCGTGTGACACTGTCCCCTGTCCCCAGCCTGGGAGTGTTTGGGGGTCTATGAGGGTCAGGGGTGACACTCATGTGACACTGTCCCCTGTCCCCAGCCTGGTGTACAGGGGGTGTTTGGGGGGTCTGTGAGGGTCAGGGGGGTGACACTCATGTGACACTGTCCCCTGTTGTGTGTGGGGGGTGTTTGGGGGGTCTGTGAGGGTCAGGGGGGTGACACTCATGTGACACTGTCCCTTGTCCCCAGCCTGGGGTACAGGGGGTGTTTGGGGGTCTGTGAGAGGTCAGGGGTGACACTCATGTGACACTGTCCCTTGTCCCCAGCCTGGGGTACAGGGGGTGTTTGGGGGTCTATGAGGGTCAGGGGGGTGACACCCGTGTGACACTGTCCCCTGTGCCCAGCCTGGGGTGTTTGGGGGGTCTGTGATGGACAGGGGGGTGACACTCATGTGACACTGTCCCCTGTCCCCAGCCTGATATACAGGGGGTTGTTTGGGGGTCTGTGAGGGTCAGGGGGTGACACTCATGTGACACTCATGTGACACTGTCCCCTGTCCCCAGCCTGGGGTACAGGGGGTGTTTGGGGGGTCTGTGATGGACAGGGGTGGTGACAGGCGTGTGACACTGTCCCCTGTCCCCAGCCTGGTGTACGGGGGCTCGCGGGGGTCCCACCCTGACCCCGACCTGCTGCACCGGCAGCCCTACGGAGCCCCCCACCCGCTGCAGGGCTATGCGGCCAATCACCACCCCCCAGGTACGGCCCGCGGGCACCTGCTGGCACCTGCTGGCACCCTGTGTCACCCACTGGCACCTGCTGGCACCCTGTGTCACCCACTGTCACCTGCTGGCACCCTGTGTCACCCACTGTCACCTTGTGTTACCTGCTGTCACCCTGTGTCACCCGCTGGCACCTGCTGGCACCCTGTGTCACCCACTGTCACCTTGTGTCACCTGCTGTCACCCTGTGTCACCCGCTGGCACCTGCTGTCACCCTGTGTCACCCACTGTCACCTTGTGTAACCTGCTGTCACCTCCTGTCACCTGCTGTCAACCTGTCACCTCGTGTCACCTGCTGTCACCCTGTGTCACCCACTGTCACCTGCTGGCACCTGCTGGCACCCCGTATCACCCCGTGTCACCTGCTGGCACCCACTGTCACCTGCTGTCACCCACTGTCACCCTGTGTCACCCACTGTCACCTGCTGGCACCTCGTGTCACCTGCTGTCACCCTGTGTCACCCGCTGTCACCACCTGGCACCTGCTGTCACCCGCTGGCACCTGCTCTCGGCTGCTGGCACCCTGTGTTACCTGTTGTCACACTGTGGCACCTGCTGGCACCCTGTGTCACCCACTGTCACCTTGTGTTACCTGCTGTCATCTCGTGTCACCTGCTGTCACTCTGTGTCACCCACTTTCACCACCTGGCACCTGCTGTCACCCACTGGCACCTGCTCTCGGCTGCTGGCACCCTGTGTTACCTGTTGTCACGCTGTGGCACCCACTGGCACCCCGTGTCACCTGCTGGCACCATGTGTCACCTGCTGTCACTATGTGTGACCTGCTGTCACTCTGTGTCACCCACTGGCACCATGTGTCACCTGGTGTCACCCACTGGCACCTGCTGTCATCCCTTGTCACCCGCTGTCACCCCATGTCATCTGCTGTCACCCCGTGTCACCTGCTGTCACCCTGTGTCACCCACTGTCACCTTGTGTCACCTCTTGGCACCCTGTGTCACCTGCTGTCACCCCGTGTCACCCACTGGCACCACCTGTCACCCAGTGTCACCTCTTGGCACCCTGTGGCACCTGCTGGCACCACCTGTCACCTGCTGGCACCCTGTGTCATCCACTGGTACCCCGTGTCACCCACTGGCACCACCTGTCACCCAGTGTCACCCGCTGGCACTATGTGTCACCTGCTGTCACCTGCTGTCACCCTGTGTCACCCCAACACCTGACCCTGCGTCACCTCGGGGCACCCAGTGTCACCCAGAGACAGTTGGGGGACCCCCGATCCCCGGGGGCTGTGACCCCCTGCCCCTGTGTCCCCGTGCCACCCCGACCCGGTGTCACCCCGACCTCGCGTCACCCTGATCTTGTGTCACCCTGGGACATCGTGCTCTGTCACGTTCCCTGCAATTTTCCCCTCGCTTTTCCCTCTCTTTTCCCCTCAAATTTCCCGCTCTTTTCTCCTCACATTTCCCACCCTTTTCCCCTCACGTTTCCTGCCATTTTCCCCTCACGTTTTCCTCCCTTTTTCCCCTCACATTTTTCTCCCTTTTTCCCTCACATTTTCCTCCCTTTTCCCTTCAAGTTTCCTTCCCTTTTCTTCTCACGTTTCCTTCAATTTTTCTGTCACATTTCCTACCATTTTTTCTCAAGTTTTTCTTTGTTTTCTGCTCAGATTTCCCACGCTTTTGGTCTCACGTTTCTTTTTCTTTTCTCTTCACATTTCCCGCCATATTCCCTTCACGTTTCCACCTTTATCCCTTCATGTTTCTTTTAATTTTTCCCTCAGATTTCCCACCCTTTTTCCTTCACATTTCCCTCGGTTTTCCTCTCACATTTCCCACTTTTTTCCCCTCATGTTTCTCTGGTTTTTTCTCCTTCCGTTTCCCACTCTTTTTCCCTCACGTTTCCTGCCATTTTCCCTTCACATTTCCACCCTTTTCCTTTGACATTTCTCTTAATTTTCCCCTCAGATTTTTCACTCTTTTTCCCCTCACGTTTCCCGCTCTTTTCCCCTCACGTTTCCCACTCTTTTCCCCTCACGTTTCCCGCCATTTTCCCCTCACGTTTCCCACTCTTTTCCCCTCACGTTTCCCGCCATTTTCCCCTCACCTTTCCCGCCATTTTTCCCCTCACGTTTCCCACTCTTTTCCCCTCACGTTTCCCGCCATTTTCCCCTCACGTTTCCCGCCATTTTCCCCTCACGCTTCCCGCCCTTTTCCCCTCACATTTCCTGCCATTTTTCCCCTCACGTTTCCCGCCATTTTGCCCCCCCATTTCCACGTTTTTCTTTTTACATTTCTCTTAATTTTTTTCTCACATTTTGTACTCTTTTTCCTTTCACGTTTCTCTTAATTTTCTTCTCACATTTCCCACTCTTTTTCCTTTCACATTTCTCTTAATTTTCTTGTCCCGTTTCTTGCCCTTTTCACCTCATGTTTTCCTGCTTTTTCCCCTTACTCCCAACCCCTGCCCCCCCAGTTTGGGGTCCACCCTCACCGTGGCCCTTTGTCCCCACGTCACCGTGTCCCCGTGTCACCCTGACCTCGTGTCACCCCATCCTCGTGTCACCCCCACATCCCTGTGTCCCTTTGTCACCGTGTCACCCCAACCCCACGGCACCGTGTTCCTGCACTCTCTCTGTACCCCCACGTGTGTCCCCGTGTCCTGAGGGGTCACAGTGTCCCTGTTCCCGTGGTCACTCTGAGGTGTCCCCTGTCCCGGGGGGGGGTCATGGCCATGGTGTCCCCGAGGTGTCCCCAAGATGTCCCCGAGGTGTCCCCAAGATGTCCCCAGGGCTGCATCACGTGGAGTCCCCCCAATCTGTCCCCCTGAGGTGTCCCCTGTCCCTGGTGGGGTCATGGCTATGGTGCCCCCATGTCCCCCTTGTGTCCCCAAAATGTCCCAGAGGTGTCCCCACAGGTGTCCCCTGTCCCCAGGGCTGTCGGGGCTCTTCGAGACGGGGCTGCACCACGCGGGGTCCCCCCAGTCTGTCCCCCCTGAGGTGTCCCCTGTCCCTGGTGGGGTCACGGCCATGGTGTCCCCGTGTACCCCTTGTGTCCCTGAGGTGTCCCCAAGGTGTCCCCTGTCCCTGGGGGGCTCATGGCTGCGGTGTCCCCAAACCCTTGGGTCCCCCGTGGTGTCCCTGAGGTGTCCCCTGTCCCTGGTAGGGTCACGGCCATGGTGTCCCCATGTCCCTCTGGTGTCCCTGAGGTGTCCCAAAGGTGTCCCCAAGGTGTCCCCTGTCCCCAGGGCTGTTGGGGCTCTTCGAGACGGGGCTGCACCACGTGGGGTCCCCCCAATCTGTCCCCTGAGGTGTCCCCTGTCCCTGGTAGGGTCACGGCCATGGTGTCCCCATGTACCCCTGGTGTCCCTGAGGTGTCCCCAAGGTGTCCCCTGTCCCTGGCGGGGTCACGGCCATGGCATCTCTGAGGTCCTGGTGTCCCTGAGGTGTCCCCAAGGTGTCCCCTGTCCCTGGTGGGGTCACAGCCATGGTGTCCCCGTGTACCCCTGGTGTCCCTGAGGTGTCCCCAAGGTGTCCCCTGTCCCCAGGGCTGTCGGGGCTCTTCTGAGACGCGGGTGCACCCGCTGAGGTCCCCCCAATCTGTCCCCCCTGGGGTGTCCCCTGTCCCTGGAGGGTCATGGCCATGAAGCCCTGTGTCCCCGGGTGTCCCTGAGGTGTCCCTGCAAGGTGTCCCCTGTCCCTGGCGGGGCCACGGCCATGGCGTCCCTGCGGTGGTCCCTTGGTGTCCCTGAGGTGTCCCCAAGGTGTCCCCTGTCCCCAGGGCTGTCGGGGCTCTTCGAGACGGGGCTGCACCACGCAGGGTCCTCCCAATCTGTCCTTCCTGAGGTGTCCCCTGTCCCTGAGAGGGGGTCATAGCCATGGTGTCCCTGTGTACCCCTGGTGCCCCTGAGGTGGTCCCTGCAGTCCCCTGTCCCTGGTGGGGTCATGGCTATGGTGCCCCCATGTCCCCCTTGTGTCCCCAAAATGTCCCTGAGGTGTCCCTGAGGTGTCCCCTGTCCCCAGGGCTGTCGGGGCTCTTCGAGACGGGGCTGCACCACGCGGGGGGCGCGGCCCCCGACGCCTCGGTGATGAACCTGATCTCGGCGCTGGAGTCGCGGGGCCCCCAGCCCGGCCCCTCGGCCTCCTCCCTCCTGTCCCAGTTCCGCACCCCCTCCTGGCAGACCGGTGGGTCTGGGGGGGCACCCACTCTGGGGGGGGGTCGTGTACCCTCGGAGGAGGGGGTTATCCTGCCCTAGGGGGGGTCTCCTCCTGCACTGGAGGGTCCTACTTGTGAGCGTTGTGCCCTTGGGGGGGTCTTATCCTGCATGGGGGGCTTGTTCTGCTCTTGGGGGGGGGGTCCCCACTCACCCCAGGGACCTTCTGTTTATCTGAGGGGGGAGGTGCCCAGTCACCCAAAGAGGGTCCCCACGTACCCCAGGGACCTTCTGCTTGCCCTGGGGGGGTCCCAATTACCCCAGGGGGGGTCCTCACTTACTCTAGGGGGGTCCCCAATTACCCCAGGGGTCTCCACTTACCCTAGGGGTGTCCCTACCCACCCCAGGGGGGTTCCCACCCATCCCAGGGGGGTCCCTACCTACCCTAGGGGGGGGGCTCCAGTTATCCCAGGTGGGTCCCCACTTATTCTAGGGGGTTCCCCACTTACCCTGGGGGGTCCCTACCCACCCTAGGGGGGGATCACCCCTTACCCTAGGGGTGTTCTCGTTTACCTCAGGGGGGTCCCCTCTTACCCCAGATGGGTCCCCCCTTACCCTAGGGGGATCCCCCTTACCCTAGGGGGTCCCCCTACCTAGGGGATCCCCCTACCCTAGGGGGGTCCCCCCTTACCCCAGATGGGTCCCCCCTTACCCCAGGGGGATCCCCCTTACCCTAGGGGGGTCCCCCCTTACCCCAGATGGGTCCCCACTTATCCCAGGGGGGTCCCCCCTTTACCCTAGGGGGGTCCCCCCTTACCCCAGATGGGTCCCCACTTATCCCAGAGGGGGTCCCCCCCTTACCCTAGGGGGGTCTCCCCTTACCCCAGGGGGATCCCCACCCACCCCAGTGGGTTCATACTTACCCAGAGCAGTCCCTACCTGTCCCAGGGAGTCCCCACTTACCCTAGGGGGATCTCCCCTTACCCTAGGGGGATCTCACCTCCTAGGAGGGTTCCCTCACCCCAGGGGGATCCCCGCCCACCCCAGTGGGTTCATACTTACCCAGAGCAGTCCCTACCTGTCCCAGGGAGTCCCCACTTACCTCAGAGGGGTCCCCACTTGCCCCTGGGTGGTCTCCTCCTTCCCCCAGGGCCCTCCCCTCTCTTCCCCACCCCTCAATTTCCCCCCCCATGACCCCCTTTTTCCCTCCCCTCCCCTCCTCCCCAGCCATGCACACCCCGGCGCCTGCCGAGCTCTTCATCTCGGGGGCCCTTCCCGGCTCGGGCACCTTCCCGTCGTCGTCGGCGCTCGGCCCGTACCAGCACCCGGCGTCCTTCGGGGGCCGCAGCTTCCCGGTGGGGTCCCCGCTGAGCCTGCCCGAGGCCGCCTTCAGCCCCGGCTCCAACGGGCTGCTGTCCCCGCACGACCCTCTGCTGCACATCAAGCCGGCGCAGCCCGCCGTGCCCTCCTCGCTGGGCTTCGAGCGCCTGGGCTCGGCCGTGCTGGGCTCGGCGCTGCCGGCGCAGACCCCCCCGTACCGCCCCGCTCCCAGTTCGTCCCAGTTCAACCTGCTGTCCGCGCCGCTGCCCGCGCCGGCCGAGCAGCCCCCGCAGCTCTACAACGCGCCCGTCTTCGGGGGGGCGGCCGGCGCGGCGGCGGGGGGCGGCGGAGCGGGCGGCGGCGGCGGCGGCGACAGGGGGGCCATATCGCGACAGGACAGCGTCATCAAGCACTACCAGCGTCCCGGCGGGGCGCAGCCCCAGCTGCCCCCCGCGCCCGCCCACAGCCTGCAGCACTACCTGAGCTGCGGGGGCTCGTACCAGCAGGTGCCCCCGCACCGCGCCCCGCTGTCCTGCAGCCCCCTGGGCGAGCAGTCGCCCGCCAGCTCCGAGGGCTCGCAGCAGCAGCAGCAGCAGCCCCCCAAGGCCGCGCCGCCCGCCCCCCGGCCCGAGCCGGGCTACCGGCCCATCATCCAGTCGCCCGCCTACTCCGGGGGCAGCGCGGGGGGCAACGGGGCGGCGGCGCCGGGGCGGGCGGGCGGCGCCAGCGAGGAGCAAGTCCAAGAGCTACTCGGCGTCGCGGCAGCCCCCCGCTCCACCAACACCCCCAAGTGCCAGAGCAGCTACACCCCCAGCACGCCCAAGCCCAGCTCCGTCATCGCCAGCCAGTCGCCCGCCTACTCGCCCGGGCAGCCCCCGCAGAGCCTGCTGGCCATGGGGGCCCTGGGCTACAACCCCGGGCCGGGAGCCCCTGAGCCTGGGCGCGGGCGGGGGCAGCCCGCGGGGGGCTTCGCGGGCGGGCAGGGCGGGGAGCTGGGCGGGGGCAAAGCCCCCTCGTACCAGGGCGGGGGTCAGGGCGCGGGGCAGGGGGGGCTCCAGCCCTGCGTCAGCGCGGGGGGCACCTACTCGCCCGAGCAGCTGCAGGCGCTGCCCTACGGCGTGCAGCCCGAGGGCACCCAGCCCGGGGGCTACGGGCCCCCCGCCCCCTCGCAGGGCCTGCCCACCGCCAGCCCCTCGCTCACCTACAGCACCGGCCACTCGCCCGCCATGCCCGGGCCCCCCCTGCCCTACGCCGGCCTGGGGGGCTCCAGCCCCTCGCCCATCATCCGCCCGCTGCAGTCGCCGCCGGCCGCGCGGCCCCAGAGCGGCGCGTCCCCGGGGCAGTCCCAAAAGTACCTGGGCTCCGTCCTGTCGCCCTCCTTCATGGCCCCCCAGCCCTACGGGGGCGCGCCGGGCGGGGGGCTGGAGCGGCAGCCGCCCCCCGCTCCCCCCGGGGCGCCGCCCAGCTTCGGCAAGGGGGCCAAGGGCGACGCGGAGCAGCTGCTGGCGGCCGAGCGCAGCGAGGACGAGGATTTCCTCATCCAGCACCTCCTGCAGGCGCCCAGCCCGCCCCGAGAGGGGCTGGGGGGCTGCGAGGAGCGCGGGGGGCCCGCCAAGGCGCTGGGGGGGTACGGGGGGGCGCTGGGCAAGGAGGAGAGGTACCAGCTGCAGAGCGTCATCCGCCCCAACTCCAACCTGGAGGCGCCGCTGGAGCTGGCGCTGCTCAAGGAGAAGAAGAAGCCCGAGCGGGGCAAGGAGTTCCGCGGCTCGGCCGGGGGGGCGGGCGGCGCCGGCGGGGGGGGCGAGGGGCTGGCGGCCACCTCGGTGGTGCACTACGGCCACCAGCCCCCCCCGGCGCTGGACTCGTACGAGCTGAAGAAGCCCCCCGAGCACCTGGCGGGCGGGAAGGAGCTGGGGCAGCCCCCGCCGCCCCCGCCGCCGCACCCCTACCTGCCCAAGACCCCCGAGCACGGGCGGCTGGTGGGCGAGGGCCCCCCCCTGGAGCCGCACAACCTGCTGCTGGACCCCCCGCCCGAGCTGGGGGGGTCGCTGCTGCCCTCGGTGCTGACCCACACGCAGAGCCAGCTGCACCCCCGGCCCAAGGCCCGGCCGCCCCTCGACGTCCACCTGCTGGAGCAGCAGCGGATGCCCCCCGCCGCCGCCCCCGCCGCCCTCCGCCGCCCCCAGGCCCCCAAGCCCCCCGGCCGCCCCTCCCCGCAGCTGCTGCTGGAAGCCCACCTGCACCAGGTGCGCTCGCAGGGGCTGGACCCGCAGGCCCCCCCGCCGCTGCCCCCCGACTCCATGGAGGTGCTGCCCCCCCCGCAGGAGATCCAGGACTTCCTGGAGCCCCCCCTGGGCCTGGAGCAGCACCTGGGGCAGGGCGCGGGGGTGCAGGGCCCCCCCGGGCACCTGCTGGACCCCGAGGCGGGGGTGCCGCCCGTGCCCCCCGAGGCCAAGGACCAGTTTTCGGAGGGGGGCAGCCCGGCGGGGGGCAAGGGGCGCTTCGTGCCCCTCACCTCCATCTGCTTCCCGGACGCGCTGCTGCAGGACGAGGACCGCGGCTTCTTCCCGGGCATGGAGGACATGTTCGGGCCGCCCCCCGAGGACTTCGCCAAGCCCGCCGAGGACGACGACGATTCCGGCCAGGGCGGGCTGGAGAAACCGCCGCCCCCTCCTCCTCCTCCTCCGCCGCCGCCTCCCCCAGCCGCCCCCTCCTCCGCCGCCCCCTACGACCTGGGGCAGGGCTACCCCCCGTTCTGCGCCCAGGACGGCCCCGGCGCCGGAGACCCCTCCCCGCAGCTGGGGCTGGAGCCCCCCAAGCACGAGCTGCCCTCGACGGTGAACGCGGAGCCGCTGGGGCTGATCCAGAGCACGGGCGAGCCCAAAGCGCCGCCGCCCCCGCCGCCCCCCGCCCCGCTCAGCGCGCCGCTCTTCTGCTCCTCCAAGCCCAAGAAGCTGCTCAAGACCTCGTCCTTCCACCTGCTGCGCCGCCGCGACCCCTTCCCGCCGCCCAAGAAGACCTACGCGCAGGAGTACGAGTTCGAGGACGACGACGACGAGGGCAAGGCGGGCGCGCCCGCCGACATCCGCCTCAACTCCCGCCGCCTGCCCGACCTGCTGCCCGACCTCATCTCCAGCTGCCGCCGCGCCGCCCCCCCGCCCCTGGGCGCGCCCGCGGGCGACATCGACTTCTGCCCGCACCCCGGAGCCCACCCGGGACCCAAGAAACGCGGCCGCAAGCCCACCAAGCCCAAGCGGGAGGGACCCCCCCGGCCCCGGGGGAGGCCCCGGATCCGGCCCCTGGAGCCCCCCCCGGCCTTCCCCGACGGGACGAGGAGGCCGCGGGGACGGGGCAGGGGGCGCGGCAAGAGGGCGGCCGACGACGGGGACCCCGCGGAGCCGCTCCGGCCCCTCAAGGTGAGGGGGGGTGGGTTGGAGTTGGTTGTGGCTCAAAGGGTCCCAAAATGGTCCCAGAAGTTGGGAGTAGTGATGAGTTGGAGGCTCTCAAGGTGAGGGGGAGGAGAAGGGGGACTGATTGGAGTTGGTTGTGGCTCAAAGGGTCCCAGAATGGTCCCAAAAGTTGGGAGTGGTGATGAGTTGGAGGCCCTCAGGGTGAGGGTCAGGAAAGCCCCAGGGATTGCTTGGAGTTGCTCGAGGCTTAAAGTGCCCCAAAAGTTGGTCCCGAATACTTGCTGATGAGTTGGAGGCTCTCAAGGTGAGGGTCTGGTGGGACTTGGGGGTGTTTGGGGGATGCTTGGAGTTGGTTGTGCCTCAAAGGGTCCCAAAATGCCCCAAAAAGTTGGGAGTAGTGATGAGTTGGAGGCCCTCAGGGTGAGGGGGCGGAGAGGGGGGATTGCTTGGAGTTGGTTGTGGCTCAAAGGGTCCCAGAATGGTCCCAAAAGTTGGGAATAACGATGAGTTGGAGGCCCTTAAGGTGGGGGATTGCTTGGAGTTGGTTGTGGCTCAAAGGGTTCCCAAAATGCCCCAAAAGTTGGGGATAACGATGAGTTGGAGGCCCTCAAGGTGAGGGTCTGGGGGTGTTTGGGGGCTCCCCATGATTTATTGTCCCTCAAAGGGTCCCCAAATGCCCCAAAAGTTGGGATTGGCAACAGACCTGGAGACTTCAAGGGGACGGTTTGGGGGCATGGGGAGGTCCTGGGGGGTCACTGGGGTCACTGGGGGTTACTGGGGGGTCACTGGGGTCACTGGGGAGTTACTGGGGGTCACAGGTCCATCCTAACCCCCCCCATTCCCCCCCCCAGATCAAACTGGCCGTGTCCAGGGGGGTCACTGGTGATACTGGGAGGGTCAATGGTGATACTGGGGGGGTCACTGGTGATACTGGGAGATCACTGGTGATACTGGGGGGATCACTGGTGATACTGGGGCGTTACTGGGGGGTCACTGGTGATACTGGGGGGGTCACTGGTGATACTGGGGAGGATCACTGGTGATACTGGGGCGTTACTGGGGGGTCACTGGTGAGTCACTGGGGTCACTGGTCCATCTAACCCCCATTCCCCAGATCAAACTGGCTGTGTTCAGGAGGTCACTGGTGATACTGGGGGTCACTGGTGATACTGGGGAGTCACTGGTGATTACTGGGGAGTCACTGGTGAGTTACTGGGGGTCACTGGCGATCACTGGGGGTTACTGGGGATCACTGGGAGATACTGGGGGTCACTGGGGGTCACTGGAGTCATCCTAACCCCCATTCCTCTCCCCAGATCAAACTGGCCGTGTCCAGGGAGGTCACTGGTGATACTGGGGGGTCACTGGTGATACTGGGAGATCACTGGTGATACTGGGGGGGTCACTGGTGATACTGGGGGGTCACTGGCGATACTGGGGGGTTACTGGGGGATCACTGGAGATACTGGGGGATCACTGGGGGGTCACAGGTCCATCCTAACCCCCCCATTCCCTCTCCCCCAGATCAAACTGGCCGTGTCCAGGGAGGTCACTGGTGATACTGGGAGATCACTGGTGACACTGGGGGGGTCACTGGTGATACTGGGGGGTTACTGGGGGTCACTGGTGATACTGGGGGTTACTGGGGTCACTGGGGGTCACTGGGTCCATCCTAACCCCCATTCCCCGAGATCAAACTGGCCATGTCCAGGGGGTCACTGGTGATACTGGGGGTCACTGGTGATACTGGGGGTCACTGGTGGTACTGGGAGTCACTGGTGATCACTGGGAGTCACTGGGGATACTGGGGGTCACTGGTGGTACTGGGGGTCACTGGTGATACTGGGGGTTACTGGGGGTCACTGGTGATACTGGGGTCACTGGGGTCACTGAGGTCCATCCTAACCCCCATTCCCTCCCCAGATCAAACTGGCCGTGTCCAGGGGGGTCACTGGTGATACTGGGGGGATCACTGGTGATACTGGGGGGGTCACTGGTGATACTGGGGGGTCACTGGTGATCACTGGGGGTCACTGGGGATCACTGGGGGTTACTGGGGTCACTGGGGTCACTGGTATACTGGGGGTCACTGGTCCATCCTAACCCCCATTCCCCCGAGATCAAACTGGCCATGTCAGGGGGTCACTGGTGATACTGGGGGGTCACTGGTGATACTGGGGGTCACTGGTGATCACTGGGAGTCACTGGGGATTACTGGGGGTCACTGGGTAGTCACTGGGGGTTACTGGTGATCACTGGGGGTCACTGGTGATACTGGGGGTCACTGGTGATACTGGGAGATCACTGGTGATCACTGGGGGTCACTGGGGATCACTGGGGGTCACAGGTCCATCTAACCCCCATTCCCCCAGATCAAACTGGCCGTGTCCAGGGGGGTCACTGGTGATACTGGGGGGTCACTGGTGATACTGGGGGGGTCACTGGTGGTACTGGGGGGTTACTGGTGATACTGGGGGGTTACTGGGGATCACTGGTGGTACTGGGGGGTTACTGGTGATACTGGGGGGTCACTGGTGATACTGGGGTCACTGGCGATCCTAACCTCCCATTCCCCCAGATCAAACTGGCCATGTCCAGGGGGGTCACTGGTGATACTGGGGGGTCACTGGAGATACTGGGGAGGTCACTGGTGATACTGGGGGAGTTACTGGTGGTACTGGGGGCTATTGGGGAGTCATGGGGGTCACAGGTCCATCCTAACCCCCCCATTCCCCCCCTGCCCAGATCAAACTGGCCATGTCCAGGGGGGGCATAGGTGATACTGGGGGGTCACTGGAGATACTGGGGGGGTCACTGGTGATACTGGTAGGATCACTGGTGATACTGGGGGGTTACTGGGGGGTCACTGGTGATACTGGGGGTCACAGGTCCATCCTAACCCCCCCATCCCCCCCTCCCCAGATCAAACTGGCCGTGTCCAGGGGGATCACTGGTGATACTGGGGAGGGTCACTGGTGATACTGGGGGGGTCACTGGTGATACTGGGAGATCACTGGTGATACTGGGAGGATCACTGGTGATACTGGGGGGTTACTGGGGGGTCACTGGGGGTCACAGGTCCATCCTAACCCCCCCATTCCCCCTCCCCCCCAGATCAAACTGGCCATGTCCAGGGGGGTCACTGGTGATACTGGGAGATCACTGGTGATACTGGGGGGGGTCACTGGTGGTACTGGGGCGATCACTGGTGATACTGGGAGATCACTGGTGATACTGGGGGGTTACTGGGGGGATCACTGGTGGTACTGGGGGGTTACTGAGGGTCACTGGTGGTACTGGGGGGGTCACTGGTGGTACTAGGGGTTCACAGGTGGTACTGAGGGGTCACTGGTGATACTGGGGGGTCACTGGTGATACTGGGGTGTCACTGGTCCATCCTAACCCCCCCATTCCCCCAGATCAAACTGGCCGTCTCCAAACCCGGCGTCGTCGCCGCCGCCGCCCCCGCCCCCCTCGGCCCCTCCCCCTCCCTCCTCGGCCCCTCCCCGCGCCACCACCCCCTCCCCCTTCCCGGGGGTCTCCCGGAGGGCCCGGCCCGCTGCCGTCGCGGGCCGGGAGCGCATCAAGCAGAAGATCCGCGAGGTGGAGGAGAAGCAGCCGGAGATGAAGTCGGGCTTCATGGCCTCCTTCCTCGACTTCCTCAAGGCGGGCAAGCGCCAGCCCCCTCACCCCCACCCCCAGCAGCCCCCTCCCCATCATCATCATCATCACCACCCCCCTCCCCATCATCATCATCATCATCACCCCCTCCTCCTCCTCCTCCTCCTCCTCCTCCTCCTCCTCCTCCTCCTCCCCCGCTCCCCCGGGCCCGGCAGCCCCTCCTCGGCCAAAGGGCCGGGCCGGGCGGCGCCCCCGCCCTTCGCGGGGGTCCTGGGGGGCTCCCTGGAGGGGGGCGATGGCGACGGGCTGGTCATGGCGTGCCCCTCGCCCTGCAAGCGGCTGGACGAGGAGCTCAAGCGCAACCTGGAGACGCTGCCCTCCTTCTCCTCCGACGAGGAGGACTCGGTCAGCAAGAACCAGGACCTGCAGAAGAGCATCAGCTCCGCCATCTCCGCCCTCGACGACCCCGCCGAGCGCCGCGACCCCCACGACGGCCACGGTGAGGGCAGGAGGGGGGTGGGAGAGGGGGAGGAGAGGATTCCGGGGGGGTCACGGGGAGATTCTGGAACCTTCTGGGGGATCACAGGAGCTTCTGGAACCTTCTGGGAGTCGCGGGGAGCTTCTGGGGGTCATGGGGAGCTTCTGGAACTTTCTAGAGGTCTCGGGGAGCTTCTGGAATTTTCTGGGGGTCACAGGAGCTTCTGGAACCTTCTGGGAGCTTCTGGGGATCACGGGGAGCTTTTGGAAGTCACAGGGAGCTTCTGGAAGCTTCTGGGGGTCACAGCTTCTGGGAGTCACAGGGAGCTTCTGGGGGTCACGGGGAGCTTCTGGAACCGTCTGGAAGTTACAGAGAGCTTCTGGGGGTCATACGGAGCTTTTGGAAGTCACAGGAGCTTCTGGAACTTTCTGGGGGTCACAGGAGCTTCTGGAACCTTCTGGGGATCACAGGGAGCTTCTGGGGGTCACAGGAGCTTCTGGAAGTTACAGAGAGCTCTGGGGCTCATGGGAAGCTTCTAGAACCTTCTGGGAGCTTCTGGGGGTCATGGGGGCTTCTGGAACCTTCTGGGAGTCGCAGGGAGCTTCTGGAACCTTCCGGGGGTCACGGGGAGCTTTTGGAACCTTCTGGGGATCACAGGGAGCTTCTGGAAGTTACAGAGAGCTTCTGGGGGGTCACAGGGAGCTTCTGGAACCTTCTGGGGGTCACAGGAGCTTCTGGAACCTTCTGGGGGTCACAGGGAGCTTCTGGGGGTCATAGGGAGCTTTTGGAAGTCACGGGGAGCTTCTGGAAGCTTCTGGGGGTCATGGGGAGCTTCTGGAACCTTCTGGGGGTCACAGGGAGCTCCTGGGGTCACAGGAGCTTCTGGGGGTCAGAGGGAGCTTTTGGGAGTCATAGGGAGCTTCTGGAACCTTCTGGGGGTCACAGGGACCTTCTAGAACCAAAACGAGTTTCCAGGAGCTTCTGGAAATCATAGAGAGCTTCCTGGATCATTTGGGAGTCACAGGGAGCTTCTGGCGGTCATGGGGAGGTTCTGGAACCTTCTGGGAGTCACGGGGAGCTTCTGGAACCTTCTGAGGGTCACGGGGAGATTCTGGGGGTCACGGGGAGCTTCTGGGGGTCATGGGGAGCTTCTGGAACCTTCTGGGGGTCACAGGAGCTTCTGGAACCTTCTGGGAGTCGCAGGGAGCTTCTGGAAGTTACAGAGAGCTCTGGGGCTCATGGGGAGCTTCTGGAACCTTCTGGGAGCTTCTGGGAGTCACGGGGAGATTCTGGAACCTTCTGGGAGTCACAGGGAGCTTCTGGAACCTTCCGGGGGTCACGGGGAGCTTCTGGAAACTTCCAGAAGTCACCGGGAGCTTCTGGGGGTCATGGGAAGCTTCTGGAACCTTCTGGGAGCTTCTGGGGGTCACGGGGAGCTTCCGGAAGTCACATGGAGGTTCTGGGACCTTCTGGAAGCCATGGGGAGCTTCTGGGAGTCATGGGGAGCTTCTGGAACCTTCTGGGGATCACAGGAGCTTCTGGGGGTCACAGGAGCTTCTGGAACCTTCTGGGGCTCATGGGGAGCTTCTGGGGATCACAGGAGCTTCTGGGGGTCATAGGGGCTTTGGAGTCACGGGAGCTTCTGGAAGCTTCTGGGGTCATGGGGAGCTTCTGAGGAGTCACGGGGAGCTTCTGGAACCTTCTGGGAGTCCCGGGGAGCTTCTGGAACCTTCTGGGAGTCATGGGGAGCTTCTGGAGGCTTCTGGAAGTTACAGAGAGCTTCTGGGGGTCACAGGGAGCTTCTGGAACCTTCTGGGGATCACAGGGAGCTTCTGGGGGTCATGGGGAGCTTCTGGGGGTCACGGGGAGCTTCTGGAACCTTCTGGGAGTCACAGGAAGCTTCTGGAACCTTCTGGGGGTCACAGGGAGCTTCTGGAACCTTCTGGAAGTTACAGAGAGCTCCTGGGGTCACGGGGAGCTTCTGGAACCTTCTGTGAGCTTCTGGGGGTCACGGGGAGCTTCTAGGATGTTCTGGAAATCCCAGGAGCTTCTGGGAGTCCCAGGATGCTTCTGGAACCTTCTGGGAACCGTGGGGAGGTTCTAAAACCTTCTGGGAGCCATAGGGAGGTTCTGGAAGCCACGGGGAGCTTCTGGAACCTTCCAAGCCCCCTCAGTGACCTTCTATCCCCCCTCCCCACCAGCAGACGCCCCCCCACCAGAGGAGGAACCACCCCCACGCCCCCGGCGCCCGGAGCCCCCAGCCCGACCCCCGGCCCGGCCGCGTGACCCCGGCGGGACCCGCCACGCACCCCCTGCGGCCACGGGGACGGCGACAGCGACGGGGGCCACCCCCACCCCCACCCCCACCCCCACCCCCACCAAGGGCTCGACCTCCCGGCGTCCCCCGAGGGCGAGGAGGCCCCTCGGACGCGCGGCGCTGCACCTGGCGCAGAAGCAGGAGACGGCGGCCGTGTGCGGGGACACCAGCGACGAGGAGGCCGAGAGCGGGGGAGAGGGCATCTTCAGGGAGAGGGACGAGTTCGTCGTCAGGGTCGAGGATATCCCTGCACTGAAGGTACTGGGGGCACTGGGGGGGACTGGGAGGGACTGGGAGGGACTGGAGGCATCTTCAGGGAGAGGGACGAGTTCGTCGTCAGGGTAGAGGATATCCCTGCCCTAAAGGTACTGGGGGGGACTGGGAGGGACTGGGAGGGACTGGGAGGGACTGGAGGCATCTTCAGGGAGAGGGACGAGTTCGTCGTCAGGGTAGAGGATATCCCTGCTCTAAAGGTACTGGGGGGGACTGGGGGGGACTGGGAGGGACTGGGAGGGACTGGAGGCATCTTCAGGGAGAGGGACGAGTTCGTCGTCAGGGTCGAGGATATCCCTGCACTAAAGGTACTGGGGGGACTGGGAGAGGACTGGAGAGGGGACTGGGAGGGACTGGAGGCATCTTCAGGGAGAGGGACGAGTTCGTCGTCAGGGTAGAGGACATCCCTGCCCTGAAGGTACTGGGGGCACTGGGAGGGACTGGGACAGACTGGAACAAACTGGGAGTCAGGACATGGCACTGGGAGGCACTGGGAGGGACTGGAGGCATCTTCAGGGAGAGGGACGAGTTCGTCGTCAGGGTAGAGGATATCCCTGCTCTAAAAGTGAGTACTGGGGGCACTGGGACAGACTGGGGGGCACTGGGAGTCACTGGGAGTCAGGACATGGCACTGGGAGGGACTGGAGGCATCTTCAGGGAGAGGGACGAGTTCGTCGTCAGGGTCGAGGACATCCCTGCACTGAAGGTACTGGGGGCACTGGGGGGACTGGGAGGGACTGGAACAAACTGGGAGTCAGGACATGGCACTGGGAGGCACTGGGAGGGACTGGAGGCATCTTCAGGGAGAGGGACGAGTTCGTCGTCAGGGTCGAGGATATCCCCGCCCTCAAGGTACTGGGGGGGACTGGGAGGGACTGGGAGGGACTGGGAGGGACTGGAGGCATCTTCAGGGAGAGGAACGAGTTCGTCGTCAGGGTCGAGGATATCCCTGCCCTCAAGGTACTGGGGGCACTGGGAGGCACTGGGAGGGACTGGGAGGCACTGGGAGTCAGGACATGGCACTGGGAGTCAGGACATGGCACTGGGGGGCACTGGGAGGGACTGGAGGCATCTTCAGGGAGAGGGACGAGTTCGTCGTCAGGGTCGAGGATATCCCCGCCCTGAAGGTACTGGGGGGCACTGGGACAGACTGGGAGGGACTGGGAGTCAGGACATGGCACTGGGAGGCACTGGGAGGGACTGGAGGCATCTTCAGGGAGAGGGACGAGTTCGTCGTCAGGGTCGAGGATATCCCCGCCCTAAAGGTACTGGGGGGGACTGGGACAGACTGGGAGGGACTGGGAGGCACTGGGAGTCAGGACATGGCACTGGGAGGCACTGGGGGGCACTGGAGGCATCTTCAGGGAGAGGGACGAGTTCGTCGTCAGGGTCGAGGATATCCCCGCCCTAAAGGTACTGGGAGGGACTGGGAGGAATGGGGGGCACTGGGGGGGACTGGGGGGGACTGGGAGGCACTGGGACAGACTGGAACAAATTGGGAGTCAGGACATGGCACTGGGAGGGACTGGGAGTCAGGATATGGCACTGGGAGTCAAGACATGGCACTGGGAGGCACTGGGAGGGACTGGAGGCATCTTCAGGGAGAGGGACGAGTTCGTCGTCAGGGTCGAGGATATCCCGCACTCAAGGTACTGGGGGACTGGGACAGACTGGGGGGGACTGGGAGGCACTGGGAGGGACTGGGAGTCAGGACATGGCACTGGGAGTCAGGACATGGCACTGGGAGGGACTGGAGGCATCTTCAGGGAGAGGAACGAGTTCGTCGTCAGGGTCGAGGACATCCCCGCTCAAAGGTACTGGGGGGGACTGGGACAGACTGGAACAAACTGGGAGTCAGGACATGGCACTGGGAGTCAGGACATGGCACTGGGAGGCACTGGGAGGCACTGGGAGGGACTGGAGGCATCTTCAGGGAGAGGGACGAGTTCGTCGTCAGGGTCGAGGATATCCCTGCACTGAAGGTACTGGGGGGCACTGGGACAGACTGGGAGGGACTGGGAGGGACTGGGAGTCAGGACATGCCACTGGGAGGCACTGGGAGGCACTGGGAGGGACTGGAGGCATCTTCAGGGAGAGGGACGAGTTCGTCATCAGGGTCCAGGACATCCCTGCCCTGAAGGTACTGGGAGGGGACTGGGAGGGACTGGGAGGGACTGGGAGGGACTGGGAGTCAGGACATGGCACTGGGAGGCACTGGGAAGGACTGGGAGAGGGAGCAGAGAGCATCTTATGGAAGCAACCCCTCCCCTCTCTGGGGGGCCTGGTGGGTTCCCTTTGGGATTTTCAGGGTTCCCTTTGAGTCTGGGGGGTTCCCTTTGGGATTTTTGGGGTTCCCTGGGTGGGAGGGGATGAGGGAAGATTTTTGGGGTGTATTTTGGGGTGCTGACCCCCCTTTCCCCCCAGCTGGCGCTGCAGACGGGCCGGGAGCCCCCCCCGATCTGGGGGGTTTGGGGGGTTCCCTTTAGGATTGGGACGTTCTCTTTGGAATTTTTGGGGTTCCCTTTGGGATTTTGGGGTTC
>NW_026087946.1:0-23999 GCF_022539395.1 Myiozetetes cayanensis | reverse complement strand
TTCCCCAATGTCCCTGCTGTACCCCAGATGTGCCACCTGCTGCAGCACCTGTGTCCCTGATGTCCCCAATGTCCCCCCTGTCCCCAGATGTGCCACCTGCTGCAGCACCTGTGCGAGCGGGAGCTGCAGCACCGCGTGGAGGCCATCGTGGCGTTCTCGGAGCGCCACGTGGAGCGGCTGCAGCGGGACCAGCGGCGCCGCTACGGCCTCCTCATGAGGGCACTCACCATGTCGGCCGCAGAGACCGCCCGCAGGACCAGGGAGTTCCGGTCACCACCGCAGGAGCAGGTGGGGACAACACGGGGACACCATGGGGGACAACAGAGGGACAACACGGGGACACCACGGGGGGGACACCCACGGGGACAACACAGGGACACCCACGGGGACACCACGGGGGGGACACCCACGGGGACAACACAGGGACACCCACGGGGACACCACGGGGACACCCACGGGGACAACACAGGGACACCCACGGGACACCACGGGGACACCACGGGGACACCCACAGGGACAACACAGGGACACCCACGGAGACACCCCTGGGGACAACACAGGGACACCCACGGGGACACCCCTGGGGACAACACAGGGACACCCCTGGGGACAACACAGGGACACCCTCGGGGATACCACGGGGACACCACAGGGGGGACACACCCAGGGACACCCAAGGACACGGCTGCAGGGGGGACCCACAGGGGTGGTCATGGGGACACTGCTGGGGACATCACAGGGGACACCACAGAGACACCCTCGGGGACACCACAGAGACACCCAGGGATACTCATGGGGTCACCACAGGGACACCCTTGGGGACACCCCTGGGGACAACACAGGGACAGACACCACGGGGACACCATGGGGACACCCCTGGGACACCCAGGGATACTCATGGGGACACCACAGGAACACCTGGGGACACTCATGGGAGGGGGACACACCCATGGGCGTGGCCATGGGGACACCACAGGGACACAGCTGGGGTCACACATCCAAAGGGGACACCTTAGGGACACTCCTGGGGACTCACATCCCTGGGAACACCTTGGGGACACTCATGGGGACACTCATGGGGTCACTTACCTGTGGGAGCAGCCTGGGGACACTGCTCGGGACACCTGTCAATGGGGACACACCTGGGAGGGACTGGGGACACTGGGAGGGACTGGGGACACTGGGAGGGACACCTGTCAATGGGGACTCACCTGGGAGGGTGTGGGGGACACTGGGAGGGACTGGGGACACTGGGAGGGACTGGGGACACTGCTCAGGACACCTGTCAATGGGGACACCCCTGGGAGGGTGTGGGGGACACTGGGAGGGACTGGGGACACTGCTCGGGACACCTGTCAATGGGGACACTGGGAGGGCACTGGGGGACACTGGGAGGGACTGGGGACACTGGGAGGGACTGGGGACACTGCTCAGGACACTGTCAATGGGGACACACCTGGGAGGGTGTGGGGGACACTGGGAGGGACTGGGGACACTGGGAGGGACACCTGTCAATGAGGACACACCTGGGAGGGACTGGGGACACTGGGAGGGACTGGGGACACTGGGAGGGACTGGGGACACTGCTCAGGACACCTGTCAATGGGGACACTGGGAGGGACACCTGTCAATATGGACACACCTGGGAGGGTGTGGGGGACACTGGGAGGGACTGGGGGACACTGGGAGGGACTGGGGACCTGTCAATGGGGACACCCCTGGGAGGGTGTGGGGGACACTGAGAGGGACTGGGGACACGTGGGGGATTGTCCATGGGGGGATGGCCGTGGGGTGGTCCCGCTGACCCCGTGTGCCCCCCCTGTCCCCCCGTGTCCCCCCTGTCCCCAGATCAACATGCTGCTGCAGTACAAGGGGGGTGCTGAGGGCGAGGAGTGTCCCGTGCCCGGGGACATCCGGGACGAGCTGCTCGACTTCCACAGCGACCTGCTGGCACACTGCGGTGAGGGGACACCCCCCTGGGCTTGGGGACACCCCCGGGGCTTGGGGACACCCCCGGGGGCTTGGGGACACCCCTCTGGGATTTGGGAACACCCTCGGGGCTTGAGGACACCTCCTGGGGCTTGGGGACATCCCCGGGGGCTTGGGGACACCCCCTGTGGTGAGGGGGGGCACAGGGACACCCCCAGGGCTTGGGGACACCCCCCTGGGTTTGGGGACACCCCACTGTGGTGAGGGGGAACTTGGGGACACCCCCTGGGGCTTGGGGACACCCTCTTGGGCTTGGGGACATCTCCCTGGGCTTGGGGACACCTCCCTGGGGCTTGGGGACACCCCCCTGGGCTTGGGGACACCTCCCTGGGCTTGGGGACACCTCCCTGGGGTTTGGGGACACCTCCCTGGGCTTGGGGACACCTCCCTGGGGCATGGGGACACCTCCCTGGGGTTTGGGGACACCTCCCTGGGCTTGGGGACACCCCTGGGGCTTGGGGACACCCCCTGGGCATGGGGACACCCCCTGGGCTTGGGGACACCCCCTGGGCATGGGGACACCTCCTGGGGCATGAGGACACCCTCCTGGGCCTTGGGGACACCCCCTGGGCTTGGGGACACCCCCTGGGCATGGGGACACCTCCTGGGGCATGAGGACACCCTCCTGGGCCTTGGGGACACCCCCTTGGGGCATGGGAACACCCTCCTGGGCCTTGGGGACACCCCCTGGGCATGGGGACACCCTCCTGGGCATGGGGACACCCCACTGTGGTGAGGGGGAGCTTGGGGACACCCCCTGGGGCTTGGGGACACCTCCTGGGGCATGGGAAAACCTCCTTGAGCTTGGGGACACCTCACTGTGGTGAGGGGGGGCTTGGGGACACTGCCCAGGGCTTGGGGACACCTCCCTGGGCTTGGGGACACCCCCGGGGGCTTGGGGACACCCCCATGGGGCTTGGGGACACCCCCCTGTGGTGAGGGGGGGCTTGGGGACACTGCCCTGGGCTTGGGGACACCCCCCTGGGCTTGGGGACATCCCCGGGGGCTTGGGACACCCCCTGTGGTGAGGGGGGGCACAGGGACACCCCCAGGGCTTGGGGACACCCCCCTGGGTTTGGGGACACCCCACTGTGGTGAGGGGGAACTTGGGGACACCCCTGGGGCTTGGGGACACCCCCCTGTGGTGAGGGGGGGCACAGGGACACCCCCAGGGCTTGGGGACAACTCCCTGGGCTTGGGGACACCCCCTGGGCATGGGGATACCCCCCTGGGGCTTGGGGACACCTTCCTGGGCATGGGGACACCCCCGGGGGCTTGGGGACACCCCCCTGTGGTGAGGGGGGGCTTGGGGACACTGCCCAGGGCTTGGGGACACCCCCCTGGGCTTAGGGACACCTTCCTGGGCTTGGGGACACCCCACTGTGGTGAGGGGGAACTTGGGGACACCCCTGGGGCTTGGGGACACCCTCTTGGGCTTGGGGACAACTCCCTGGGCTTGGGGACACCTCCCTGGGGCATGGGGACACCCCCTGGGGCTTGGGGACACCTCCCTGGGCATGGGGACACCCCCTGGGCATGGGGACACCCCCTGGGCTTGGGGACACCCCCTGGGGCTTGGGGACACCCCCTGGGCTTGGGGACACCCCCTGGGCATGGGGACACCTCCTGGGCATGGGGACACCCCTGGGGCATGGGGACACCTCCCTGGGGCATGGGGACACCCCCCTGGGCTTGGGGACAACCCCGGGGGCTTGGGGACACCTCCCTGGGGTTGGGGACATCCCCGGGGGCTTGGGGACACCCCCTGGGGCTTGGGGACACTCCCTGGGCATGGGGACACCCCCTGGGGTTTGGGGACACCGCCCTGGGCTTGGGGACACCCCCCTGGGCTTGGGAACACCCCTGGGGCTTGGGGACACCTCCCTGGGGTTTGGGGACACCTCCCTAGGGCATGGGGACACCCCCTGGGCATGGGGACACCTCCCTGGGCTTGGGGACTCCCCCCTGGGCTTGGGGACACCTCCCTGGGCTTGGGGACTCCCCCTAGAGCTTGGGGACACCCCCTGGGCATGGGGACACCTCCCTGGGCTTGGGGACTCCCCCCTGGGCTTGGGGACACCTCCCTGGGCTTGGGGACACCCCCTAGAGCTTGGGGACACCCCCTGGGCATGGGGACACCCTCCTGGGCCTTGGGGACACCCTCCTGGGCCTTGGGGACACCTCCCTGGGCTTGGGGACACCCCCCTGGGCTTGGGGACACCCCCTGGGCTTGGGGACACCCCCTGGGCATGGGAACACCTCCCTGGGCTTGGGGACACCCCCGGGGCTTAGGGACACCTCCCTGTGCATGGGGACACCCCACTGTGGTGAGGGGGCGCTTGGGGACACCCCCTGGGCATGGGGACACCCCCCGGGGCCTTGGGGACACCCCCTGGGCATGGGGATACCCCCTTGGGGCTTGGGGACACCCCCCTGGGCTTGGGGACACCCCGTGGGTCTTGGGGACACCTCCCTGCGGCAGAGAGACCCCCTCCCAGGGGAACTGGGACCCCCCCCAGGGCTGTTGGGATCCTCCCCAGGCCACGGAGACCCCCCCTGCAGGGACCCTCAGGCCCCTCCTCTGGGGGGACACGGGACCCCCTGGGACCCCCATGACCCCCCTTGCCCCCATGACCCTCCTGTGCCCCCTCCTGTGCCCCCCATGACCCTCCTCTGACCCCTCCCATGCCCCCTGTGCCCCCCATGACCCTCCTGTGCCCCCTCCCATGCCCCCTGTGCCCCCATGACCCTCCTGTGACCCTCTCCCGTGCCCCCATGCCCTCTGACCCCTCCCGTGCCCCCCATGACCCTCCTGTGACCCCTCCCATGCCCCCTGTGCCCCCCATGACCCTCCTGTGACCCTCCCTGCCCTGTGCCCCCCATGACCCTCCTGTGACCCCTCCCATGCCCCCCTGTGCCCCCTCATGACCCTCCTGTGACCCCTCATGACCCCCTGTGCCCCCTCATGACCCCCTGTGCCCCTCATGAACCCCTGTGCCCCCTCCCATGCCCCCCTGTGCCCCCCATGACCCTCCTGTGCCCCCTCCCATGCCCCCTGTGCCCCCTCATGACCCTCCTCCTGTGCCCTCCCATGCCCCCGTGCCCCCCAGGCATCGAGCTGAGCGAGGAGGAGGAGGAGGAGGAGGAGGAGCCGTCGCTGCGGCAGCGCCTGCTGGGGCTGGTCCAGAGGGTCGTGGGGTCCGGAGCCCCCAAGGATGAGGAGACCCCCCCTGAGGAGCCCCCGTGCCCAGTAAGGGGGGACAGGGGGATGGGGGGGACGGGGACCCCCAGGACTGTCCCCAGGCACACAGGGTGTCCCCACCTGCGGGAGCGGGGAGATGTCCCAGAGTGGGGGACACAGGAGTGCCACCTGTCCCCAGCAACCCCCATGTCCCTGTGTCCCTGCTGTCCCTGCTGTCCCTGATGTCCCTGTGTCCCTGCTGTCCCCACTGTCCCCAATGTCCCTGTGTCCCTGCTGTCCCCAATGTCCCTGCTGTCCCCAATGTCCCTGTTTGGTGTCCCCAGGCACCCTGCAGGAGCTGATCTCCCAGACCATGGTGCACTGGGCACAGGAGTCCCTGCTGTCCCTGCTGTCCCCAATGTCCCTGCTGTCCCTGCTGTCCCCTATGTCTCTGATGTCCCCAATGTCCCTGTTTGGTGTCCCCAGGCACCCTGCAGGAGCTGATCTCCCAGACCATGGTGCACTGGGCACAGGAGTCCCTGCTGTCCCACCTGTCCCACCTGTCCCCAATGTCTCTGTTGTCCCCAATGTCCCTGCTGTCCCTGATGTCCCCAATGTCCCTGCTGTCCCCAATGTCCCCAATGTCCCTGCTGTCCCCAGGCACCCTGCAGGAGCTGATCTCCCAGACCATGGTGCACTGGGCACAGGAGTCGTTCATCCAGAGCCCCGCTCTGGTCAGGGCCATGTTCAGCCTCCTGCACGGCCAGCACAGCACACTGGGTGCAGGAGTCCCTGCTGTCCCACCTGTCCCTGCTGTCCCCAATGTCCCTGCTGTCCCCAATGTCCCTGCTGTCCCTGCTGTCCCCAGTGTCCCCAGTGTCTCTGATGTCCCTGTTTGGTGTCCCCAGGTACCCTTCAGGAGCTGATCTCCCAGACCATGGTGCACTGGGTGCAGGAGTCCCTGCTGTCCCTGCTGTCCCCAGTGTCCCCAATGTCCCTGCTGTCCCCAATGTCCCCAGTGTCCCTGATGTCCCTGTTTGGTGTCCCCAGGCACCCTGCAGGAGCTGATCTCTCAGACCATGGTGCACTGGGCACAGGAGTCCCTGCTGTCCCCAATGTCCCTGTTTGCTGTCCCCAGGCACCCTGCAGGAGCTGATCTCTCAGACCATGGTGCACTGGGCACAGGAGTCCCTGCTGTCCCTGCTGTCCTCAATGTCCCTGATATCCCCAGTGTCTGTGTTTGGTGTCCCCAGGCACCCTTCAGGAGCTGATCTCTCAGACCATGGTGCACTGGGCACAGGAGTCCCTGCTGTCCCTGCTGTCCCCAATGTCCCTGCTGTCCCCAATGTCTCTGATATCCCCAATGTCCCTGTTGTCCCCAGGCACCCTGCAGGAGCTGATCTCCCAGACCATGGTGCACTGGGCACAGGAGTCCCTGCTGTCCCCAATGTCCCCAATGTCCCTGCTGTCCCCAATGTCTCTGATATCCCCAATGTCCCTGTTTGGTGTCCCCAGGCACCCTGCAGGAGCTGATCTCGCAGACCATGGTGCACTGGGCACAGGAGTCGTTCATCCAGAGCCCAGCTCTGGTCAGGGCCATGTTCAGCCTCCTGCACGGCCAGTACGACGCGCTGGGCGAGCTGGGCCGGGCGCTGCCCAAGGCCTACGCCATCAGTGCCACCTCGGTGCCCGACACCACCGCCCTGCTCGAGTGCCTGGGGCAGATCCGCTCCCTGCTCATCGTGCAGATGGGCCCCGAGGAGGAGAACCTCATGATCCAGAGCATCGGGTACGGCGCCCAAACGGCACCCTGGGACCCCTGAGAGCACCTTGAGACCCCAAACAGCACCCTGGGACCCCAAACAGCACCCTGGGACCCCAAACGGCACCCTGGGACCCCAAACGGCACCCTGGGTCCCCACACAGCACCTTGAGACCCCAGACAGGATCCTGGGACCCCAAACGGCACCCTGGGACCCCAAACAGCACCCTGGGACCCCTAACAGGACCCTGGCACCCCTAACAGCACCCTGGGACCCCTAACAGCACCCTGGGACCCCAAACGGCACCCTGGGACCCCTGAGAGCACCCTGGGACCCCTGAGAGCACCCTGGGACCCCACACAGCACCCTGGGACCCCAAACAGCACCCTGGCACCCCTAACAGCACCCTGGCACCCCTAACAGCACCCTGGGACCCCTGAGAGCACCCTGGGACCCCAAACAGCACCCTGGGGCCCCAAACGGCACCCTGGGACCCCAAACGGCACCCTGGGACCCCTGAACAGCACCCTGGGACCCCAAACGGCACCCTGGGACCCCTGAACGGCACCCTGGGACCCCAATATCCCTCCTGAGAGCACCCTCGGACCCCAAACAGCACCCTGGGACCCCAAACGGCACCCTGGGACCCCAAAAGGCACCCTGGGACCCCAATATCCCTCCTGAGAGCACCCTCGGACCCCTGAGAGCACCCTGGGACCCCAATATCCCTCCTGAGAGCACCCTGGGACTCCTGAGAGCACCCTCAGACCCCAAACAGGACCCTGAGACGCCAATATCCCTCCTGAGAGCACCCTCAGACCCCTGAGAGCACCTTGGGACCCCAGACAGGACCCTGGGACCCCAGACAGGACCCTGGGACCCCTGAGAGCACCCTGGGACCCCAAACAGGACCCTGGGACCCCACACAGCACCCTGAGACCCCAAACAGGACCCTGGGACCCCAAATCCTCCCCTCACCCCCCCTGTAACCCCCCAGGAACATCATGAACAACAAGGTGTTCTACCAGCACCCCAAATCCCCCCCTGACCCCCCTGTAACCCCCCAGGAACATCATGAACAACAAGGTGTTCTACCAGCACCCCATAACCCCCTCCCAGCACCCCAAATCCCCTCCTGACCCCCCTGTAACCCCCCAGGAACATCATGAACAACAAGGTGTTCTACCAGCACCCCAAATCCCTCCTGACCCCCTGTAACCCCCAGGAACATCATGAACAACAAGGTGTTCTACCAGCACCCCAAATCCCCCTGACCCCCTGTAACCCCCCCAGGAACATCATGAACAACAAGGTGTTCTACCAGCACCCCAAATCCCCCTGACCCCCTGTAACCCCCAGGAACATCATGAACAACAAGGTGTTCTACCAGCACCCCAAATCCCCCTGACCCCCTGTAACCCCCCAGGAACATCATGAACAACAAGGTGTTCTACCAGCACCCCAACCTGATGCGGGCGCTGGGGATGCACGAGACGGTGATGCAGGTCATGGTCAGCGTGCTGGGCGGGGGAGAGTCCAAGGTGAGCCCCCACACCCCCCTGGGTGCCTGACCCCTGAGCCCCTCTGAGCCCTCCCTGACCCCCTGTGCTCCCCAGGAGATCCGGTTCCCCAAGATGGTGACCAACTGCTGCCGCTTCCTCTGCTACTTCTGCCGCATCAGCCGCCAGAACCAGCGCTCCATGTTCGACCACCTGGGCTACCTGCTGGAGAACAGCGGCATCGGGCTGGGTGAGACCCCAAAACTCCCCCAGGACCGCCCCGTGTCCCCACTGCCACCCCCTGCCCTGCCACACCCACCCCTGCTCCGCCACACCCACCCCTGTCCCCTCCCCTGCCACCCCCACCTGGGCTACCTGCTGGAGAACAGCGGCATCGGGCTGGGTGAGACCCCTGGGACCCCACACCTCCTCTGGGACCCCACACCTCCCTGGGACCCTCCTGTGTCCCCACTGCCACCCCCTGCCCTGCCACACCCACCCCTGTCCCCTCCCTGCCACCCCCACCTGGGCTACCTGCTGGAGAACAGCGGCATTGGGCTGGGTGAGACCCCCAAACTCCCCCAGGACCCCCCGTGTCCCCACTGCCACCCCTGTCCCCTCCCAGCCACCCCCTGTCCTGCCACACCCACCCCTGTCCCTCCCCTGCCACTCCCACCTGGGCTACCTGCTGGAGAACAGTGGCATTGGGCTGGGTGAGACCCCAAAACTCCCCCAGGACCCCCGTGTCCCCAGTGCCACCCCTGCCCCGCCACACCCACCCTGACCCCTCCTGCCACCCCCACCTGGGCTACCTGCTGGAGAACAGCAGCATCGGGCTGGGTGAGACCCCTGGGACCCCCAAACCCCTCCATGTCCCCAGTGCCACCCCTGTCCCTGCCACACCCACCCCTGTCCTGCCACACCCACCCCTGTCCCCTCCCTGCCACCCCCACCTGGGTTACCTGCTGGGTAAGACACCCCACTCCTGACCCCCAACGCCCCCAGGACCCCTAAACCCCCTGTGGGACCCCAAAACTCCCGTGGGACACCCTCTGACCCCCTCAAATGTCCCCCATCACCCCCATCCCCTCCCCGTCACCTCCACCCCTCCCACCCCTGTGGGGGTCCCGTGTGACACCTTGAGCTGGGGGGTCCCTGCACCCCTAGGGTGTCACCTGGGGTCCCACAGCCCCCTGACCCCCAACCCTGTCCCCTCCCCAGGCATGCAGGGCTCGACCCCCCTGGACGTGGCGGCCGCCTCTGTCATCGACAACAACGAGCTGGCCCTGGCGCTCAAGGAGCAGGACCTGGAGAAGGTGGGACAGCCCCGTGCCCCCAGGTGTCCCCAGGTGTCCCCAGGTGTCCCCAGGTGTCACATGACCCCCCTGTGCCCAGGTGGTGACGTACCTGGCGAGCTGTGGCCTGCAGAGCTGCCCGATGCTGCTGGCCAAGGGCTATCCCCCAGGTGCCCCCAGGTGTCCCCAGGTGTCCCCAGGTGTCCCCAGGTGTCCCATACCCCCCTGTGCCCAGGTGGTGACGTACCTGGCGCAGCTGTGGCCTGCAGAGCTGCCCGATGCTGCTGGCCAAGGGCTAACCCCAGGCATCCCCAGGTGTCCCCAGGTGTCCCCAGTGTCCCCAGGTGTCCCCAGGTGTCTCTGGGTGTCACATGACCCCCCTGTGCCCAGGTGGTGACGTACCTGGGCAGCTGTGGCCTGCAGAGCTGCCCGATGCTGCTGACCAAGGGCTAACCCCCAGGTGTCCCCAGTGTCCTCCAGGTGTCCCCCAGGTGTCCCCAGGTGTCCCCAGTGTCCCCCAGGTGTCACATACCCCCTGTGCCCAGGTGGTGACGTACCTGGCGAGCTGTGGCCTGCAGAGCTGCCCGATGCTGCTGGCCAAGGGCTACCCCGACATCGGCTGGAACCCCTGTGGGGGAGAGAGATACCTCGACTTCCTGCGCTTCGCCGTCTTCGTCAACGGTGAGGGGTCCCGGGCTGTGTCCTCCTGGCCACATTTTGGGGCACCCCGGGCTGTGTCCCCACAGCAACGTTTTGGGGTACCCCAGGCTGTGTCCCCCTGGCCACGATTTGGGGGACCCCGGGCTGTGTCCCCATGGTCATGATTGGGGACCCTGGGCTGTGTCCCCATGGCCACGTTTTGGGGGACCCCAGGCTGTGTCCCCATGGCCATGATTGGGGACCCCGGGTTGTGTCCCCACAACCACGTTTTGGGGCATCCCGGGCTGTGTCCCCCTGGCTGTGATTGGGGACCCCGGGCTGTGTCCCCACGACCACGTTTTGGGGCATCCCGGGCTGTGTCCCCACAGCAACGTTTTGGGGTACCCCGGGCTGTTTCCCCCTGGCCACATTTTGACTGGGGACCCCAGGCTGTGTCCCCACGGCCACGTTTTGGGGGACCCCGGGCTGTGTCCCCACGACCACGTTTTGGGGGACCCCGGGCTGTGTCCCCACGACCACATTTTGGGGGGCCCCGGGCTGTGTCCCCACGACCACATTTTGGGGGGCCCCGGGCTGTGTCCCCACGACCACATTTTGGGGGGCCCCGGGCTGTGTCCCCCTGACTGTGATTGGGGACCCCGGGCTGTGTCCCCCTGGCTGTGATTGGGGACCCCTGGGCTGTGTCCCCATAGCCATGATTGGGGACCCTCGGGCTGTGTCCCCCTGGCCATGACTGGGGAACCTCGAGCTGTGTCCCCACAGCCACGTTTTGGGGGTCCGTATTTTTGGGGTCCCTGTTCTGAGGATTTTGGGGTTCTCCTGTGACTCCTGGGGCAGGGGAGAGCGGGGATTTTGGAGATCACCTGGGCAGGGACGTGGAGGAAACGCCAACGTGGTGGCAGCTTCTGATCCGGGATCTGGGGTGCCCTGTGACCCTGTGCTGGGGTCCCCGGCGGCTGCTGATCCGGGACTGGGGGTCCCTGTGACCCTGTGCTGGGGGTCCTTGTGCTCCTCTGGCTTTTGGGGTCCCTGTTCTGAGGATTTTGGGGTTCTGAGGATTTTGGGGTTCTCCCTGGGCAGGGGAGAGCGTGGAGGAGAATGCCAATGTGGTGGTGCGGCTGCTGATCCAGGGTTGAGGGGGTCCCTGTGACCCTGTGCTGGGGGTCCCCGTGCTCCTCTGGTTTTGGGGTCCCTGTTCTGAGGATTTTGGGGTTTTGAGGATTTTGGGGTTCTCCCGGGGCAGGGGAGAGCGTGGAGGAGAACCCCACGTGGTGGTGCGGCTGCTGATCCGGGATCTGGGGGGGTCCCTGTGACCCTGTGCTGGGGGTCCCCGTGCTCCTCTGGTTTTGGGGTCCCTGTTCTGAGGATTTTGGGGTTCTGAGGATTTTGGGGTTCTGAGGATTTTGGGGTTCTCCTGGGGCAGGGGAGAGCGTGGAGGAGAACCCAACGTGGTGGTGCGGCTGCTGATCTGGGATCTGGGGGGTCCCTGTGACCCTGTGCTGGGGGTCCTTGTGCTCCTCTGGTTTTGGGGTCCCTGTTCTGAGGATTTTGGGGTTCTGAGGATTTTGGGGTTCTCCTGGGGCAGGGGAGAGCGTGGAGGAGAATGCCAATGTGGTGGTGCGGCTGCTGATCCAGGGTTGAGGGGGTCCCTGTGACCCTGTGCTGGGAGTCCCCGTGCTCCTCTGGTTTTGGGGTCCCTGTTCTGAGGATTTTGGGTCCTGTTCTGAGGATTTTGGGGTTCTCCCGGGGCAGGGGAGAGCGTGGAGGAGAACCCCACGTGGTGGTGCGGCTGCTGATCCGGGATCTGGAGGGGGTCCCTGTGACCCTGTGCTGGGGGTCCCTGTGCTTCCCTGGCTTTGGGGTCCCTGTTCTGAGGATTTTGGGGTTCTGAGGATTTTGGGGTTCTGAGGATTTTGTGGTCCTCCCGGGGCAGGGGAGAGCGTGGAGGAGAACGCCAACGTGGTGGTGCGGCTGCTGATCCGGCGCCCCGAGTGCTTCGGGCCGGCGCTGCGGGGAGAGGGGGGCAGCGGCCTCTTGGCCGCCATCCAGGACGCCCTGAGCATCGCCCAGGACCCCGCCCGGGACGGGCCCAGCGGCAGGAGGGAGAGGAGGCCGTGAGGAACGGGATGGGAGTGGGATTGGGGTGGGATTGGGGAGGGGAACCCTGCCTGGGACAGCAGGAGGGAGAGGAGGCCGTGAGGAACGGGATGGGAGGGGATTGGGGGTGGGATTGGGGAGGGGAACCCTGCCCAGGACGGCAGGAGGGAGAGGAGGCCGTGAGGAACGGGATGGGAGTGGGATTGGGATGGGATTGGGAGGGGAACCCCGCCTGGGACAGCAGGAGGGAGAGGAGGCCGTGAGGAATGGGATGGGAGGGGGATTGGGGTGGGATTGGGGTGGGATTGGGGAGGGGAACCCCGCCCGGGACGGCAGGAGGGAGAGGAGGCCGTGAGGAATGGGATGGGAGTGGGATTGGGATGGGATTGGGGGTGGGATTGGGAGGAGAACCCCGCCTGGGACGGCAGGAGGAGAGGAGGCCGTGAGGAACGGGATGGGAGGATGGGATGGGATTGGGGGTGGGACTGGGGTGGGATTGGGGAGGGGAACCCCGCCCGGGACGGCAGGAGGGAGAGGAGGCCGTGAGGAACGGGATGGGAGTGGGATGTGGGGAGAGGGTGAGGATGAAGATGGGGGGTGGTGAGACCACAAAGAACGGGATGGAGACGGGATCGGGGTGACGAGGGTTGGGAAAGGATTGGGAATGGGGATAAGGATGAGGAAGGGTCCGGGGGGAGATGGGGATGAGGAGGATTGGGAGTGAGGATGAAGACGGGATGGGGTGGGGTACCACTGGGCGGTCTCCCCCCCTGAACCCCCATGTCCCCCTCCCCAGCTTCGGCCCCGAGGAGCCCCCCGAGGAGAACCGGGTGCACCTCGGCCACGCCATCATGTCCTTCTACGCCGCCCTCATCGACCTGCTGGGCCGCTGCGCCCCCGAGATGCACGTACGGACCGGGGCTGGGGGCTCAGGGGGCTCGGGGTGGGGAACAGCACTTGGGGTGACCCCCTGTGTCCCTGCTTGTCCCCACAGCTGATCCAGGCGGGGAAGGGCGAGGCCCTGCGGATCCGGGCGATCCTGCGCTCGCTCGTGCCGCTCGAGGACCTGGTGGGGATCATCAGCCTCCCCCTGCAGATCCCGGCCCTGGGAAAAGGTGGGAGGGGCCCTGAAAACGAGGAGGGTCCCCAAAAGGAGGGGGTCATTGGGGTTGAGGGGACCCTAAAATGGGGTGTCACAGCACTGGGACCTGGTGGGGATCATCAGCCTCCCCTGCAGATCCTGGCCCTGGGGAAAGGTGGGAGGGCCCTGAAAACGGGGAGGGTCCCCAAAAGGAGGAGGTCATTGGGGTTGGGGGACCCTAAAATGGGGTGTCACAGCACTGGGACCTGGTGGGGATCATCAGCTTCCCCCTGCAGATCCCGGCCCTGGGAAAAGGTGGGAGGGGGCCCTGAAAACGGGGAGGGTCCCCAAAAGGAGGGGGTCATTGGGGTTGGGGGACCCTAAAATGGGGGTGTCGCAGCACTGGGACCTGGTGGGGATCATCAGCCTCCCCCTGCAGATCCCAGCCCTGGGAAAAGGTGGGAGGGGGCCCTGAAAACGGGGAGGGGGTCCCCAAAAGGAGGGGGGGGTCATTGGGGTTGGGGGGTGACCCTAAAATGGGGGTGTCACAGCACTGGGACCTGGTGGGGATCATCAGCCCCCTCCCTGCAGGGCGCTGGGAAAAGGAGGGGAGTGCCCAAAAAAGGGGTGGGGGGCTTGTCCCCAAATTGGGGAGAGGGGGTCACTAGGACCGGGGAGACCCCAAAATGGGAGGGCAGTGGGCGGGGGGCACACAGACAGGTTTTTGGGGTACACCGAGTGCCCGGACAGACCTGGGGGGGGCACAGATTTTGGGGGGCCCATGAGGGGGTTCCCCTGAATTTTGGGGTCCCCCCAATCAGATGGGAACGTGGTGGAGCCCCGCATGGCCGCCAGCTTCGTCCCCGAGCACAAGGCGCCCATGGTGCTGTTCCTGGACCGCGTGTACGGCGTGCAGAGCCAGGAGTTCCTGCTGCACGTCCTGGAAGTGGGGTTCCTGCCCGACATGCGCGCGGCTGCCTCCCTCGACACGGTGAGGGGCACCCCAAAACCCCTCCACACCGTGAGGGGCATCCCAAAAACACCCTCCACATTGTGAGGGGCACCCCAAACCCCTCCACACTGTGAGGGGCACCCCAAACCCCCTCCACACTGTGAGGGGCACCCCAAAAACACCCCTGTGCCTCCCTCCACACTGTGAGGGGCACCCCAAAAACACCCCTGTGCCTCCCTCGACACGGTGAGGGGCACCCCAAACCCCCTCCACACCCTGAGGGGCATCCCAAAAACACCCCTGTGCCTCCCTCCACACCATGAGGGGCACCCAAAACACCCTGTGCCTCCTCGACACGGTGAGGGCACCCCAAACCCCTCCACACCGTGAGGGGCACCCCAAAAACACCCCTGTGCCTCCCTCCACACCGTGAGGGGCACCCCAAAAACACCCCTGTGCCTCCCTCGACACGGTGAGGGGCACCCCAAAACCCCTCCTCCACACCGTGAGGGCACCCCAAAAACACCCCTGTGCCTCCCTCGCACACTGTGAGGGCACCCCAAACCCCCTCCACACTGTGAGGGCACCCCAAAATACCCTCCACACGGTGAGGGGCACCCCAAAACCCCTCCACACCGTGAGGGGCACCCCAAACCCCTCCACACCGTGAGGGGCACCCCAAAAACACCCCTGTGCCTCCTCGACACCGTGAGGGCACCCCAAACCCTCCACACCGTGAGGGGCACCCCAAAAACACCCCTGTGCCTCCCTCGACACGGTGAGGGGCACCCCAAAAACACCCCTGTGCCTCCCTCGACACCATGAGGGGCACCCCAAACCCCTCCACACCATGAGGGGCACCCCAAACCCTCCACACCATGAGGGGCACCCCAAAAACACCCCTGTACCTCCCTCCACACCGTGAGGGGCACCCCAGAAACACCCCTGTGCCTCCCTCGACATGGTGAGGGGCACCCCAAACCCTTCCACACCATGAGGGGCACCCCAAAAACACCCCTGTGCCTCCCTCGACACGGTGAGGGGCACCCCAGAACATTTCTCACCATTTACCCCTCACATTTTCCGCCCTTTTTCCCCTCCCTTTTCTCACCATTTTCCCCTCACATCTCCCACCATTTTCCCCTCACATCTCCCACCATTTTCCCCTCACATTTCCCTCTATTTTCCCCTCACCATTCCCTCCCTCTTTCCCCTCACATTTCCCGCCCTTTTCCCTCACATTTCCCACCCTTTCCCCCTCACATTTCTCACCCTTTTCCCCTCATATTTCCCGTCCTTTCCCCCTCACATTTCTCACCATTTTCCCCCTCACATTTCTCACCACTTTCCCCTCACATCTCCCACCATTTCCCCTCACATTTCCCACCCTTTTTCCCCTCACATTTCCCTCCATTTTCCCCTCACATTTCTCACCCTTTTCCCCCCTCACATTTCTTACCCTTTTCCCCTCACATTTCCCTCTATTTTCCCCTCACCATTCCCTCCCTCTTTCCCCTCACATTTCCCTCCATTTTCCCCTCACATTTCCCTCCATTTTCCCCTCACATTTCTCACCCTTTTCCCCCCTCACATTTCCTGCCCTTTTTCCCCTCACATTTCCCACCCTTTTCCCCTCACATTTCCCACCATTTTCCCCTCACCATTCCCTCCCTCTTTCCCCTCATATTTCCCACCATTTTCCCCTCACATTTCTCACCCTTTTCCCCCCTCACATTTCTCACCCTTTTCCCCCCTCACATTTCCTGCCCTTTTTCCCCTCACATTTCCCACCCTTTTCCCCTCACATTTCTCACTATTTTCCCCTCACGTTTCCCTCCATTTTCTCCTCACATTTCTCACCATTTTCTCCTCACCATTCCCTCCCTCTTTCCCCTCTCATTTCCCTCCCTCTTTCCCTTCACATTTCCCACTCTTTTTCCCCTCACATTTCTCACTATTTTCCCTTCTCATTTCCCTCCCTCTTTCCCTTCACATTTCCCACTTTTTCCCCTCACATTTCTCACCATTTTCCCCTCACATTTCCCGTCCTTTCCCCCTCACATTTCTCACCATTTCCCCCTCACATTTCTCTCCTTCTTTTCCCTCACATTTTCCTCTCTTTCTCCTCATGTTTCCCACCCTTTTTCCCCTCACATCTCCCACCCTTTTCCCCCTCACATTTCTTACCCTTTTCCCCTCACATTTCTCACCATTTTCCTCTCACGTTTCTTACCCTTTTCCCCTCACATTTCTCACCACTTTCCCCTCACATTTCCCACCCTTTCCCCCTCACATTTCCCACCCTTTGCCCTCACATTTCCCACCCTTTTTCCCTCACATTTCTTACCCTTTTCCCCTCACATTTCCTGCCCTTTTTCCCCTCACATTTCTCTCCATTTTCCCCTCACATTTCCCACCCTTTCCCCCTCACATTTCCCACCCTTTGCCCTCACATTTCTTACCCTTTTCCCCTCACATTTCTCTCCAATTTCCCCTCACATTTCTCACCATTTTCCCCTCACATTTCCTGCCCTTTTTCCCTCACATTTCTTACCCTTTTCCCCTCACATTTCTCTCCATTTTCCCCTCACATTTCTCACCATTTTCCCCTCACATTTCCTGCCCTTTTCCCCTCACATTTCCTCCATTTCCCTCACATTTCTCTCCATTTTCCCCTCACATTTCTCACCATTTTCCCCTCACATTTCCCGCCCTTTTTCCCATCACATTTCTCACCCTTTTGCCCCTCACATTTCCCACCCTTTTTCCCTTCACATTTCTTACCCTTTTCCCCTCATATTTCCCTCCATTTTCCCCTCACATTTCCCACCCTTTTCCCCCTCACATTTCCCACCCTTTTCCCCCTCACATTTCTCTCCATTTTCCCCTCACATTTCTCTCCATTTTCCCCTCACATTTCTCTCCATTTTCCCCTCACATTTCTCACCCTTTTCCCCTCACATTTCCCACCCTTTTTCCCCTCACATTTCCCTCCATTTCCCCCTCACATTTCTCACTATTTCCCCCTCACGTTTCCCTCCATTTTTCCCTCACATTTCTCACCATTTTCCCTCACATTTCCCACTCTTCTCCCCCCTCACATCTCCCACCCTTTTTCCCCTCACATTTCTCACCCTTTTCCCCTCACATTTCCCGTCCTTTCCCCCTCACATTTCTCACCTTTTCCCCCTCACATTTCTCTCCCTCTTTTCCCTCACATTTTCCTCTCTTTCTCCTCATGTTTCCCACCCTTTTCCCCCTCACATTTCTCACAATTTTCCCCTCACATTTCCCTCCCTCTTTCCCCTCACATTTCCCGTCCTTTCCCCCTCACATTTCCCGTCCTTTCCCCCTCACATTTCTCACCCTTTTCCCCCTCACATTTCTTTCCATTTTCCCTCACATTTCTCACCATTTTCCTCTCACGTTTCTTCCTTTTCCCCTCACATTTCTCACCATTTTCCCCTCACATTTCCCTCCATTTTCCCCTCACATTTCCCTCCATTTTCCCCCTCACATTTCTTACCCTTTTCCCGTCACATTTCTCACCCTTTTTCCCCTCACGTTTCCCTCCATTTTCCCCTCACATTTCCCACTCTTTTCCCCTCACATTTCTCACCATTTTCCCCTCACATTTCTCACCATTTTCCCCTCACATTTCTCTCCCTCTTTCCCTCACATCTCCCACCCTTTTTCCCCTCACATTTCCCACCATTTTCCCCTCACCTTTCTCTCCATTTTCTCCTCACATTTCTCACTATTTTCCCCTCACATTTCTCTCCATTTTCCCCTCACATTTCCCACCATTTTCCCCTCACATTTCTCTCCATTTTCCCCTCACATTTCCCGCCCTTTTTCCCCTCACATTTCCCTCCATTTTCCCCTCACATTTCCCTCCATTTTCCCCTCACATTTCCCTCCCTTTCCCTGTTCCCGACCCCCCCAGGCGACCTTCAGCACGACGGAGATGGCGCTGGCGCTGAACCGGTACCTGTGCCTGGCGGTGCTGCCGCTCATCACCAAGTGCGCGCCGCTGTTTGCGGGCACGGAGCACCGCGCCATCATGGTGGACTCCATGCTGCACACCATCTACCGCCTGTCCCGCGGCCGCGCCCTCACCAAGGCCCAGCGCGACGCCATCGAGGAGTGCCTCATGGCGCTCTGCAGGTAGGACCCCAAACTGCCCCAAATCCTGCCCCCCCCGCAGCCACTCCCACCCCCCATGTCACCTCCCCAGGGCCCTTCAAGCATCTCATGGTGCTCTGCAGGTGGGACCCCAAACTGTGCCCCAAATCCCCCCCTGCAGCCCCCAACCCCTGCAGCCACTCCCACCCCAGCGCAGCCACCCATGGCCATCCCGCCCCTCACGGCCAACCCACCCCCTGTGTCACCTCCCCAGGGCCCATCAAGGGTCTCATGGTGCTCTGCAGGTGGGACCCCAAACTGTGCCCCAAATCCTGCCCTCCCCGCAGCCACTCCCACCCCCAACCCACCCCTGTGTCACCTCCCCAGGGCCCATCAGAGTGCCTCATGGCGCTCTGCAGGTGGGACCCCAAACTGTGCCCCAAATCCCCCCTGCAGCCACTCCCACCCCCACCCTGTGTCACCTCCCCAGGGCCCATCAAGGGTCTCATGGCGCTCTGCAGGTGGGACCCCAAACTGTGCCCCAAATCCCCTGCAGCCCCCAAACCCCTGCAGCCCCCTCCACCCCAACCCAGCCACCATGGCCATCTCACCCTCCTGGCCAACCCACCCCCGTGTCACCTCCCCAGGGCCCATCAAGGGCCTCATGGCGCTCTGCAGGTGGGACCCCAAACTGTGCCCCAAATCCCTCCCCTGCAGCCACTCCCACCCCCAACCCACCCCCGTGTCACCTCCCCAGGGCCCATCAAGGGCCTCATGGCGCTCTGCAGGTGGGACCCCAAACTGTGCCCCAAAACTCCCTCCCCTGCAGCCACTCCCACCCCCAACCCACCCCCTGTGTCACCTCCCCAGGGCCCATCAAGTGTCACGTGGGGCTCTGCAGGTGGGACCCCAAACTGTGCCCCAAATTCTGCCCCCCGCAGCCACTCCCACCCCCTGTGTCACCTCCCCAGGGCCCTTCAAGCATCTCATGGTGCTCTGCAGGTGGGACCCCAAACTGTGCCCCAAATCCCCCCCTGCAGCCACTCCCACCCCCAACCCACTCCCTGTGTCACTGACCCAGGGCCCATCAATTGTCACATGGGGCTCTGCAGGTGGGACCCCAAACTGTGCCCCAAATCCCCCTGCAGCCCCCAAACCCTGCAGCCACTCCCACCCCCAGCCCACCCTCACAGCCAACCCACCCCCGTGTCACCTCCCCAGGGCCCATCAAGGGCCTCATGGTGCTCTGCAGGTGGGACCCCAAACTGTGCCCCAAATCCCGCCCCTGCAACCCCCAAGCCCCTGCAGCCACCCCCACCCCCAACCCACCCCTCACAGCCAACCCACCCCTGTGTCACCTCCCCAGGGCCCATCAAGGGTCTCATGGCGCTCTGCAGGTGGGACCCCAAACTGTGTCCCAAATCCACCCCTGCAGCCCCCAAACCCCTGCAGCCACTCCCACCCCCAACTCACCTCACGTCCAACCCACCCCCGTGTCACCTCCCCAGGGCCCATCAAGGGCCTCATGGCGCTCTGCAGGTGGGACCCCAACTGTGCTCCAAAACCCCCTCCCTGTAGCCACCCCTATCCCCAACCCACCCCTCACGGCCAACCCACCCCCGTGTCACCTCCCCAGGGCCCTTCAAGGGTCTCATGGTGTTCTGCAGGTGGGACCCCAAACTCTGCTCCAAATCCCCCTGCAGCCCCCAAACCCCTGCAACCACCCCCAACCCACCCTCACAGCCCACCCACCCCCTTGTCACCTCCCCAGGGCCCGTCAAGCATCTCGTGGGGCTCTGAGGGTGAACCCTAACCCCCTTACACCTTCTGTGCCCCCATCTCCCCTCCCTGCACTCCCAACCGCCCCCTGACCTCCCTCTTTACCCCCCCAGGTACATCCGCCCTCGATGCTGCAGCACCTCCTGCGCCGCCTCGTCTTCGACGTCCCCATCCTCAACGAGTTCGCCAAGATGCCCCTCAAGGTGAGCCGCCAGGGGGTCCCTGCGCTCCCCCAGCCCCTTAACCCCCGACCCCCTGACCCCCAGTGTCCCCCAAAGCTGCTGACGAACCACTACGAGCGGTGCTGGCGCTACTACTGCCTGCCCAACGGCTGGCCCAACATGGGCGTCAGCTCCGAGGAGGAGCTGCACCTCACCAGGAAGCTCTTCTGGGGCATCTTCGACTCCCTGGCGCACAAGGTGGGCTCTGGGGGGGCAGGGGGACACCTTGGGGACACCTGGGGACACGGGGGTGATGGGCACGTGGGGGACAGGGGGACATGGGGAGGGGAGTGATGGGGAACACAGGGACAATGGGAACAGCCATGTGGGGACAGGGGGGGCTCGGGTGGTCCTGGTGGGCTCAGGGTCCCTGTGTCCCTGGGGTGGCTCTGGGGTGGCTCAGGGTCCCTGTGTCACCTCCCCTGTCCCCCTGTCCCCTCAGAAGTTCGAGGCCGAGCTGTACAAGCTCTGGGGTGGCTCAGGGTCCCTGTGTTCCCGGGGTGGCTCTGGGTGGCTCAGGGTCCCTGTGTCACCCCCCCGTCCCTGCTGTCCCCTCAGAAATTCGAGGCTGAGCTGTACAAGCTCTGGGTGGCTCAGGGTCCCTGTGTCACCTCCCTGTCCCTGCTGTCCCCTCAGAAGTTTGAGGCCGAGCTGTACAAGCTGGCCATGCCGTGTGCCCAGGGTGGCTCTGGGTGGCTCAGGGTCCCTGTGTCACCTCCTCTGTCCCTGCTGTCCCCTCAGAAGTTCGAGGCCGAGCTGTACAAGCTCTGGGTGGCTCAGGGTCCCTGTGTCACCTCCCCTGTCCCCGCTGTCCCCTCAGAAGTTCGAGGCCGAGCTGTACAAGCTCTGGGTGGCTCAGGGTCCCTGTGTCACCCCCCCTGTCCCTGCTGTCCCCTCAGAAGTTCGAGGCCGAGCTGTACAAGCTCTGGGGTGGCTCAGGGTCCCTGTGTCACCTTCCCTGTCCCTGCTGTCCCCTCAGAAGTTCGAGGCCGAGCTGTACAAGCTCTGGGGTGGCTCAGGGTCCCTGTGTCACCTCCCCTGTCCCCACTGTCCCCTCAGAAATTCGAGGCCGAGCTGTACAAGCTGGCCATGCCGTGCCTCTGCGCCATCGCCGGCGCCATCCCCCCCGACTACGTGGACGCCAGCTACTCGTCCCGCACCGAGAAAAAGGCCTCGGTGGACGCCGAGGGCAACTTCGACCCCAAACCCGTCGAGACCCTCAAGTAGGGGTCGCAAAGACCACCCCCCACCCCGGCCCTGCGCCCCCCGGGGCCAGCACGAGACCCCCAGTGCTGTCCTTCCTCATCCTGACTCCCCCAGTTCTGTCTTTCCTCATCCTGACCCCTCCAACCCCCTCCTTCCTCACCCTCATCCTCATGGAGACCCCCCAACCTCTCCCAGACCCCCCAGCTCCCTCCAGACCCCCTAATCCTGTCCTTCCTCATCCTGGCCCCTCCAACCCCCTCCTTACTCATCCTCATGGGGACCCCCAACCACCTCCCAGGTCCCCCAGCCCCTCCCAGTTCCATCCAGACCCTCCAACCCCTCCTTCCTCACTCTCATCCTCGTGGGGACCCCCCCAACCTCTCCTCAGACCCCCCAACTCCCTCCCAGACCCCCTAATCCTGTCCTTCCTCATCCTGACCCCTCCAACCCCTCCTTCCTCACCCTCATCCTCATGGGGCCCCCCAACCTCTCCCAGACCCCCCAGCCCCTCCCAGTTCCATCCAGACCCTCCAACCCCTCCTTCCTCACCCTCATCCTCGTGGGGACCCCCAACCCCTCCCAGCCCCCCCACCCTCATCCCCTGTCCCCCTGACCCCCCCGTGTCCCCCCAGCGTCATCATCCCCGAGAAGCTCGACGGCTTCATCAACAAGTACGCCGAGTACACGCACGAGAAGTGGGCCTTCGACAAGGTGGGGACCCCCTGGGGCCCCCTGACCCCGTGGGACACCCCCAGGACCCCCAAGGGGTCCCCCAGCCCCTTGAGCCCCCCCACCAAATCTGTGTCTCCTCCCAGATCCAGAACAACTGGACTTTTGGGGAGACCGTGGACGAAGAGGCCAAACCCACTCCCATGCTGAGGCCCTACAAGACCTTCTCTGAAAAGGTACCCTGGGGACCCCCTGAGGCACCCCCAGACCCACCAGGACACCCCCAGACCCACCAGGACACCCCCAAACCCATCAAAACCCCCAAACCATCCGTCCCCTCCACTGCATCATCACTGACCATCCTCGTCCTTCAGACGCCCCAAAACCCTCCAACCCCCCAAAACCCTCCAAACCCACCCCAAAACCATCCAACCCCCCAAACCACCCTCCTCCTCCTCTTGACCCTCCCTGAGCCCCCTGATTTTGGGGGACCCCTTGACCCACCCCAGGACCAGAAAATCCACCGAGGGCCATCATCACCCTCACCCAACCCCCAACCCTGTCCCTGCTCCTCCCCACGGACCCCCCATGATTTTGGGGGCCTCCCCCCGATTTTGGGGAGCCCCCCTGAGCCCTGTGACCCCCCCCAGGACAAGGAGATCTACCGGTGGCCCATCAAGGAGTCCCTGAAGGCCATGCTGGCCTGGGAGTGGACGGTGGAGAAGGCCCGGGAAGGGGAGGACGAGCGGGCCGAGAAGAAGAAAACGCGGAAAATCTCCCAGAGCGCCCAGGTGGGACCCTCAAAAACACCTCCAGGGGTTGGGAACCCAAAACACTCCAGGGGGTGGGGGAACCCCAAAAACACCTCCAGGGGGTTGGGGGAACCCCAAAAACACCTGCAGGAGGTGCCCCCTGACCCCCCATTTTATCCCCCCCCAGGCCACCTACGACCCCTCCCACGGGTACAGCCCCCAGCCCGTGGACCTGACCGGGGTGACGCTGTCCAGGGAGCTCCAGGTGAGGACTCCCAATGTCCCCCTGTCCCCCAGTGTCCCCTGGGACCCCCCAATGTCCCCTGTACCCCAGTGTCACCCCTGTCCCTCAGTGTCCCCTAGGAACCCCCAATGTCCCTGGGACCCCAGTGTCACCCCTGTCCCCCATGTCACCCCTGTCCCCAATGTCACCTTCATGTCCCTCTGTGTCCCCTGGGACCCCCCAATGTCCCCTCTGTCCCCAATGTCTTCCCTGTCCCCAATGTCCCTCCATGTCCTTCCCGTGTCCCTGGGACCCCCAGTGTCACCCATGTCCCCCATGTCCCCTGGGACCTCTCTAATGTCCCCTCTCATGTCCCCTGGGACCCCACATACATCCCCTCTGTCCCCAATGTCCCTCCATGTCCCCTGGGACTCCTCGATGTCCCTCTGTCCCCCAATGTCTCCTCCCTGTCCCCCCAACCTCTCCATGTCCCTCCATGTCCACTGG